>NW_026068182.1:382689-395453 GCF_014885135.2 Alexandromys fortis
CACTCAGGATAGTGTGTTCTATTTCCATCCATTTGCATGCAAAATTCGAGAAGTCATTGTTTTTTACCGCTGAGTAGTATTCTAATGTGTATATATTCCACACTTTCTTCATCCATTCTTCCATTGAAGGACATCTAGGTTGTTTCCAGGTTCTGGCTATTACAAATAATGCTGCTATGAACATAGTTGAACAAATGCCCCTGTCATATGATCGGGCATCTCTTGGGTATATTCCCAAGAGTGGCATTGCTGGGTCCAGGGGTAGGTTGATCCCGAATTTCCTGGTGGGAATGCAAACTTGTGCAACCACTTTGGAAAGCAGTGTGGCGGTTTCTCAGGAAATTAAGCTGCTTTTTGTCTGGTTATTTTACCACAGTAACAGAAATGAAACTAATACAGATGATATGATAACATCCATTGTCAAATTGATGAGATTTAGATTCACCTTAGAAAGTTATCTGTGGGTGTGAGACTGTTTCCAGAAAGATTTAATAAATAAGCGAATACCAACTAAGAATTTGGGTGACACCATCCCATGAGCTGGGATTCTGGAATGGATAAGGAGGAAGTGAGTTGGGCACCAGTGATCATCTTTCTCTTTCTCTGCTTCCTGACTGTGGAAGCCATATGACCACCTGGATCATACCCCTGTTTGGCACACTTTCCCTGTCACAGTGGAGTTTAAATCTCCAAACTGTGATCTAGACAAACAAACACAAAAACAAAAACCATTCAAATGGCTTTTGTCAAGAATTTTGGTCACAGAAATGGAAAAAGTTAATAGAATTAAATTTAATCCACAAAATTAAATCAAGACCAGGTGAACAATTTAAATAGACCTACAACCTGCAAGGAAATAGCAGCAGTCATCAAAAGCCTCCCAAACAAGAAAAGCCTGGGGCCAGATGGTTTCAGTGCTGAATTCTAGGAGAACTTCTAAGAAGAGCTAATATATATACTCCTTCTACATAACAGAAACAGAAGGAACATTGACAAACTTTTTATAAGTCTACAGTTACCTTGATACTAAAGCCACACAAAGACTCAACCAAGAAAGAGAATTATAGGCCAATCTCACTCATGAACATTGACACAAAAATTCTCAATAAAATACTGGCAAACCAAATCCAAGAACACATTAGAAAAAAATATCCATTATGATCAAATTGGCTTCATCCCAGAGATGCAGGGATGGTTCAACATACGAAAATCCATCAATGTAATCCATCATCTCATAGATGTTGAAAAAGCATTTGACAAAATCCAATACCTCTTCATGATAAAGGTCTTGAGAGACCAGGGATACAAAGAATATAACTAAATGTAATAAAAGCAATATACAGCAAGCCAACAGTCAACATCAAATTAAATGGAGAGAAACTCAAAGCAATTTCATTAAAATCAGGAAGAAGACAAGGCTGTCCACTCTCTCAATATCTATTCAACATAGTTCTCAAAGTTATTTGCAGATGATATATATAAACAGGGAACTTCTACAGATGATAAATACATTTAGTAACGTCTAAGGATACAAGATCAACAAGATCAACTCAAAAAAATTAGTGGCACTCCTATATACAAATGATAAAGAACCTTAGAAAGAAAACAATAAAACATCTTCACAATAGCCACAAATAACATAAAATATCTTGGGGTAACACTAACCAAAGAAGTGAAAGACCTGTTCAACAAGAACTCTAAGTCTTTAAAGAAAGGAATTGAAGAAGATACCAGTAAAATGAAAAGATCTCCCATGTTCTTGGATAGATAAGACTAACATAATAAAAATGGTAATCCTTCCAGAAGCAATCTATAGAGTCAATGTGATCCCCATTAAAATCCCAACAAAATTCTTCACAGAATTTGAAAGAACAATAATCAACTTCATATGGGAAAACAAACAAAAAAAAAAACCAGGATAGTCACAACAACCCTATACAATAAAGGAACTTCTGGAGGCATCACCATCCCTGATATCAAGGTGTATTACAGAGCTACAATAATGAAAACAGCTTGGTATTGGCATAAAAACAGAGACCTTGATCAATGGAATCAAATCGAAGACCCAGATATTAATTCACAAACCTATGAACACCTGATTTTCAACAAAGGAGCTAAAAATATAAAATTGAAGAAAGAAAGCCTCTTCAACAAATGGTTCTGAAATAACTGAATGTCAACCTGTAGAAGAATGAAAATACATCCATATCTATCGCCACACACAAAACTCAAGTCCAAATGGTTTAAAGACCTCAATATAAATCTGACCACACTGAACCTGATAGAAGAGAAAGTGGGAAGTAGCATTCAATTCATGGGCACAGGAGACCGCTTCCTAAATATAACCCCAATATCACAGACATTGAGAGCAACATTATATAAATGGGACCTCCTGAAACTGAGAAACTTCTGTAAAGCAAAGGACACAGTCATTAAGACAAAAAGGCAGCCTGCTGAATGGGAAAACATCTTCACCAAGTCCACATCAGACAAAGGATCAATCTCCAAAATATATAAAGAACTCAAGAAATTAGGCATCAAAATTTCAAATAACCAAATTTTAAAAAATGGGGTACAGATCTAAACAGAGAAGTCTCAACAGAAGAATCTCAAATGCCCCAAAGACATTGAAAGAAATGTTCAACATCCTTAGCCATCAGGGAAATGCAAATCAAAACAACACTGAGATACCGTCTTACACCTGTCAAAATGGTTAAGATTGAAAACACCAATAATGGCTTATGCTGGAGAGGATATGGAGTAAAGGGAACACTTATCCATTGATGCTGGGAATGCAAACTTGTACAACCACTCTGGAAATCAGTATGGAGGTTTCTCAGAAAATTGGGAATCAAGCAGTACTACTCTCGGGTATATATACAAAAGATGCTCAATCATACTACAAAAGCATTTGTTCAATTATGTTTATAGCAGCATTATTTGTAATAGCCAGAACCTGGAAACAGCCTAGATGCCCATCCACTGAAGAATGGATAAAGAAAATTTGGCACATTTACACATTAGAGTACTACTCAGTGGTAAAAACACAATGACATCTTGAAATTTGAATGCAAATGGATGGAACTAGAAAACACTATGCTGAGTGAGGTAACCCAGATGATGAATATGGTATATACTCATAAGTGGATACTAGCTATAAACAAAGGATTGAGCGTATAGGTCATGATCCTAGAGAAGCTAAGCAAAAAGGTGAATCCTAAGAAAAACATACATAGATCCATCCAGAAAGTTGAAATAGACAAGATCGCCTGACAAAATTGGGAGCATGGGGTTGGGAGGAGAAGGGAGGGTGGAATTGAAAGAGGAGGGTAGAAAGGAAGGGGGAGGACAACTTGAGAGAATAGGATAGGCAAGGTAAAGGAAGGACAGTGATGGGAGCAAGGAAAGAGATATCTTGATTAAGGGAGCCATTATGGGGCTAGCAAGACACCTGGCTCTAGAGAAATTCCCAGGAATCCACAAGGATGACCCCAGCTAAGACCCTAAGCATTAGAGGAGAGGGTGCCCAAACTGGCCTTGCTCTGTAGTCAGACTGATGAATATCTTAAATATCACCATAGAACCTTCATCCAGCAACTGATGGGACCAGAGGCAGAGACTTGCATCAGAACACTAAACTGAGCTCCCAAAGTCCAGTTGAGGAGTAGGAGGAGTGAGAATATGAACAAAGAGGTCAAGACCATGATGAATAAAACCACTGAAACAGTTTGCCTGAGCTAATGGGAGCTCACCAACACTAGCCGAACTTGGAAGGAACAAGCATAGGACCAAACTAGTCCCTCTGAATGTGGGTGACAGTTGTATGGCTGGGGCAGACTGAGGGGCCACTGGCAGTGGCACCAGAATTTGTCCCTACTGCTTGTACTGGCTTTTTGGGAACCTATTCTCTTTGGATACCTTGCTCAGCCTAGATACAGTAGAGAGGACCTTGGACCTTCCCCAAAGCAATATGCCTTACCCTTTCTAAGGAGTGGATGGGGATGGTGGATAATTGGAGGAAATGGGAGGAGGTGAGGGAGTGGGAACTTGGATTAGTATGTATAATGAAAAAAGATAGTTTTTCTTTTATAAAAAAATAAAAAAATTCAAAAAATGTTTTTCCCTAAGACCTGTTGTCTATCTCAAATTTGTGAAGATATTTCGCTTATACTTTATTTTATTCTTTTTCCTACCAGTTTTTATTACTTTCCATTCAACAATTTAAATATTTTTACCTATGTAACTAGTTTTATCTATTTCATGTCTAGTTTTAGTTCTGGAATTATCCACCTATAAGTCTTTTAATATTTCCTTGCTGCATCTAATTGAAGCTTTTCTGTTTTTTTATCTTTTTATTTTTATATACTTTAATCTCTGTCTCTAATTATTATTATTTTAGGTGAATTCTTCAATATTACCCCTAATTAAGTTATTTTCTCTTTGCCTGTTTCTTAGATTTTCAAGTTTCAATAGTGAATTTTATTTTATTTTGTGTGTGTGTATGTGTGTGTGTGTGTGTGTGTGTGTGTGTGTGTGTGTGTGTGTGTGTGTATGTGTGGTGTGTGTCTGGTGTGGAGGTTTGAATAGGTCTGGCCCCCATAGACTCATGTGTTTGAATGTTTGGCCCATAGAGAGTGGCATAATTAGGAGGTATGGCCTTGTAAGAGTAGGTGTGGCCTTGTTGGAAGAAGTGTGTCACTGTGGAGGCAGGCTTTCTGGTCTTACATATGCTCAAGCCATGCCCAGTACAGTAGTTTACTCCCTGCTGCCTGCAAATAAAGAAGTAGAACTCTCAATTCCTTCTGCAGCTCCATGCCTGCCTCCATGCCACTGTTTGCTACCATGATAATAAACGACTCAATTTCTGAAGCTGTAAGCCAGTGCCAATTAAATGCTTTCCTTTATAAGAGTTGCTGTGGTTATGGTATCTCTTCACAGCAATAAAATGCTAAGTCAGATGGCTATATACCTATGTATGGATATATGTATGAATGTGAGTGGTGCATGTATGGTTGGATAGTTTCTAATTTCAACTTTTGTTTTTTTCATATCTGATTCAATAATTACTTGTTCATTTCCTGAATTTTGAATTCCTTTGTCATTTTGAGGATCATAAATTCACTTATTTGAAAGTTTCAGCTTAGTGATTTTGAATTAGCATTTATATAACATCCTTGGACCTCAATTCTAGTAGAGGCTTCCCTGATGTTAGAAGTTTTTCTGTATATGTTTTGCTTTTATTGGTTAATGAATAAAGAAGCTGCTTGGACTTATGACAGGTCAGAATAGAGCTAGGCGGGAAAACTAAACTGAATGCTGGGAGAAAGAAGACAGAAACAAGGAGAAATCATATAGTGGCAGTAGGCGACAGACACCTCTGTTGGAGCTTGCTGCAACTTTCCCCGGTAATCTGTGGTGATACACAGATTGATAGAAATGGGTTAATTTAAGATAAAAGAGCCAGCTAGCAATATACTTAAGCTATTGGCCAAACTACATTTTAATTAATACAGTCTTTGTGATTATTTTGGGTCTGAGCAGCTGGGAATAAATGAGCAGCCTCCACCAACAGTTCCCTTCCCCTCTGTGATACTAGAAACATCACAAAACAAGCATATGGGTGTTAGTAAGTTAGACAAAGAGCGATATGAGCAGTGTAGCTTTTTTTCTGCCCCTGAGCCTAGATGTGTTTTATATAAACTATACCCCAGATGCAGTAAATAGCAATTTGTTCTAATCCCTTTCACAGTGAAAGATCCCAATCCCGTGACAGTTTATATTGGCTCATTATTTCAGGAAGTCCAGTCCATCATCACTTGGTTGTGTGTTTCTGAGCTTCTGTGGAGGCAGTATATCATGGTGGAGGTAAGTTTTTAACTCCAAGGCAACCAAGCAGAAAAGAATAAACAGGAAGGATCCAGGACAATATGTGTGCTCCAATGATATACTTCTAGTAACTTAACTTCAGCTAACCAGTCCTTACCTGCAAGGAGTCCATTGGTTAATTAAGTGCCCTCATAATATGGTATCTTCACAATAAGTTGATCAGATGTGGACCAAGACTTGAAGACATATGCCATTTGGGGGATCATTTAATACCTAAACCATACTATACAGGATGGGAGAATGGGAACTATGGCAGACCATTTTTTTTCTTTGAAAAATTGCTTGCATCATTATGTTCAACATTGAAGTAGTGATATCTATTTCTGTAATTTGTAATGTGTTCATTTTTTTTTTGCCATGTCTGATGTGAGATGTAATTGCAAAAGAAGAGATCAAGTTTGCTGAAAACTTTAAGGATTGGAGTCAAGCCAAGGCATTTCCTATTAAGATGAGTATCTGTATTAATCTAAAATTTATTTTGTATTGTTGTCTAGGGGCATGATAGCTGATGTTGGAAATTCCAGCATTGACAGCTGGGGGACCTTTATAGCTACTTTCTGATTGAAACTTCAGAATCCTTGAAGATTCCATATCAATTTAGGATTCTTAATGCCATTCATTTTCTGTTTGCTCTTACAAACCTGCATCCTATAAATCTGGAAATTGCCCAGTATGTATGCTGTCAACTACTAAAAATTTCAATGTGTTTTATTGTTGTAAAAATGTCTGTTCCTCATGAAAATACCCTCATTAATCAGTCATTATTAGTGATCTATATGGAATATTTTACAGAAAAAAACAAGTATGAAGGGTCAGGACATCATGTAGTCAAAGTTTGACCTAACACAATCAGAGAACACAAGTCATGTCAACCTTAATCTCTCCACCCCCCCCCTCTGTCTCTCTCTCTCTCTCTNTCTCTCTCTCTCTCTCTCTCTCTCCTCTTCTCTCTCTGTCTCTCTCTCTTTCCCCACTTTCCTTCTTCCCCTTTCCCTGTCCATAGAATTAATAGATATAATCCTAGATCCTCTATTTTTATAATGGTTCCTAGGCTTTTGGGGCCTTTGTTGAGATGTCATACTCAGCTGTCAGGGCCAAGAAGTGAAGAATCAGTTTTACACAGAATAGGTGGAAACATACAGTGTTACAAAGGCAAGCTCATCTCTTTTGCTAGTTTTTCTTTTCTAAATCGGTACCTCCATTTATTTCGATATCTTCACCTGCTAGAGTCCCACTGAATCATAACCTATTTCAGTATTAATAACCTTGCTGGGAAATAAAGTGATAGAAGACACATTTGGAGAGCTTGGGTACTTCAAAAGAGTATTGAATTTACTTTTTAAAATAATTTTTAACTTTTTGAGATTATAGTTACTTCACTTTCTTTTTTTCTCTTTCTTCCCTCCATACCATCCCTAGTGCCCTCCTTGCAAATTTATGACCTCTTTTCCTTTAATTATTGATGTTGAATGTGGCATGCAGACTTACAAAGGAAGGAGGTAACCAACCATCCTACCCAGCTATGATGCCTATGAACTACAATAGTGACCAGCATGACACAATAACCCTAAGGGTACAATAGAGATACACATACCTTAGAATAACCAACAGTTCTCTATTTGGAAGTTAATGTCACAGAGATGTGAGGAAGTAAGAAGATACAGAATGTTTTGTTTTGAGCTGGTGCTGAAGAGCTTCAGAAGCATGAGTGACAACAGTGACAATTCTTGCCCCAAGCTAGTCACTCATAGTGGACAAAAACAAATAAGCAGATATCCTCTAAGCAGCAAGATATGGGCCCCAAACCTTTCACGTATCTGCATGTGCACTGATAGCACAACAAGCAAGCATTTCAGTGTCCATTCTTGTCCTGTCAAGCTGACTGAGAAATCGCTGCATCTCAAGCAGGCATGTGAATTTTGTCATACATATTCTGATCAAACATATCATTTAAACTGGAGCAACAAAAATCTTTACTTCAGCCTCTGATGTCCTAGCTATGGGTTAGCCTGTCTGAACAGCCCCTTCCTAGCCATGTTATTTTCTTTTTAATAAAACATTTGTTTATTCTCTTCTCTCTCTCCCTTCCTCTGTGTGTCTGTGTACATGTACACATGAACATGTGGAAGGTGGAGGACAAGTTTCAGAGACTAGTTCTTGAATTTTATTTTGCAGGTCTGGGATCTTAACTCGGGTTTTCAGGCTTGCTGATGAACACCTTTACCCACTAAGCCACCATTGCAGCCCTCATCATTGCCCGTTATTTCACACTACAAGATGGAGAGTATGTATTTCAACTCATATCTTCTATGGTAAGTAGAGTCTTAACCAGGCAGGGTAAGAATGAAGAGTGTGGCCTGGCATGGGGAGACCAAGGTCAGTAGGGTAAAACAAGGTTCAAGTAAGATGGTAGTACACTCTGAAAAACTGAAAACACAGAGGAGTAAGGATGATAGATATAAATGGTAGTGTCTGATACTGTAAAATATGTTCTTTGATTTAGTAATATAGCTCTTGGTACTCACTGGTTTATTAATTAATTCACTTATTCAATTAAACCATTAGCCATGTACTGTGCTATATACTCCAGTGAATATTATGTAAGTCTTTCTGTGGTCACTGCACCCATTTGCATGGCATGTTCCACAAAAAGCAAGACAGTGGTTATTGTTCTGCCCTGTCCTGCAGTCGATCAGTCGGAAAGAAACACACAGAGATAAACTGGTTGGCCTATTAGGTCAGGTTTCTTATTAACTCTAACATCCTGCTTTAATTTATAATTGTTGTCTGTATTAGCCACGTGGCTTGGTACCTTTTATCAGTGAGGCATTCTCATATTGTTTCCTCTGTGTCTGGCTTCCTCTGTGACAACTGCAGACTCAGCCTTTCCTCTTCCCAGAATTCTCCTGTTCTGGTCACCCCGTCTTTACTTCCTGCCTGGCTACTGGCCAATCAGTGTTTTATTAAAATACAAGTAACAAATCTTTATAGGGTAGAAGACCATTGTCCCACAGCAGAACTCCATGTGGGATACTGTCTTGTGTTCAACTTTTATTTCTTCTATGACCTCTGTAAGCTTCCTTTCAAAGTGGGATTTGTTTTCAGTTGTGACTTTTATGTGCAAGACTCTCTATAGAGTGCCTCAGAAGAGCTATTTGCTATGCCTCATTCCTGTTCACTCCAACCTGTTTTTCAGGAGCAGTTTTCTCTCCCTGAGGGGCCTCCTGGTACCATTTCCTCTGTCAATAGACCTCATTAGGCCAGTATACTAAGTATCTGAAAATTAAAACAGAAATGGCCTTTGCAAGAAAAAGAGTTGGATTTCCATGTTTCCAACTGAGCTCTCATTTAGTAGGCGATTTGAGGACCTCTGCCAATACTCCCTGCAGAGGGGGCTCTATAAATGCAGCTTTTTCTTATATCTGAAGTACCACTATTTCCAAAGCGATATAACCCATTCCTACAAATACAGGAACCAGGACAATGGACAAATTTTCTGCAGAGCTGAGTGGCCACCTCTTAGAGAACCTTGTATAGTGCCCATATTCACCTTTTCTCTGAAACCGTTCATTTGTTCCGAAAATATTAAATGAAGGCCTACCTTTTACCAAACAATACCAGGTGACAGGACTAGTGTAATGAACAGAATTCCCTTCCTCCGGCGTTCAGACTGGAAGATTTGCATATTTAGAAACAGATGCCATCAGGGTATGGGGCAAGCTTTAAAAGCAGTGGTGAAAAGGTCAAGTAGAAGAGTGACGTGAAGGAAGGTGTATCTGCAGTTGCACGGCTATTCCAAGAGCTATTAAGGAGTCTGCAAGGCAGAGACCTTCACTACTGGCTCTTTCTGTGAACTGGCATCTGCACACACAGTGTGAAAGTGGGCAACCTTGCTGGACCCTGAGTGCAGTTCATCTAAGTGACACTAAGCTATACTTTTCACTGCCAAACATGGGCAGTTACAACAGCAACAAATTAGTTGCAGTTAAGAATACCCGATAGAGCCAGGCGGTGGTGGCACACGCCTTTAATCCCAATACTCGGGAGGCAGAGGCAGATGGATCTCTATGAGTTTGAGGCTACCCTGGTCTATAGAACAAGTGCCAAGACAGGATTCAAAGCTACACAAAGAAACCCTGTCTGGGGGAGGGGTGTAGGTGGAACAAAGCAAACAAACCATCAAAGAATACCCTTCCACCCACTTACCTGAGGTCAGTTGCCCCAGGGGCCTGTCTGACTAGTTTGGTCTACCCCATCTAGGACCTGCTGGAGCTGGTGATGGGCCTAGTCCTGTGGAACAATACCCCCAAGATCTCTAAACCTCTTGGTTAACATAGGATACCCCATAGGAGTTTCTGGTGAGGATCCAGTGATGACGGTGTACCAGAAACCAGAGGCCTTGAACCAGACCAGTGATTCACTGCAGCAGACATTTGGCAGTAAAAGTGATAGGAAAATGAGGTATACTATATGGCACACTGAAGCTTCCTTCACACCAGGACAAATGGAAAGGTGTTAGAAAAGCAGGAAAGAAGGAGAAACAAAGAGATCTTTCTGTTGTGTTTTTTGTTTTTGTTTTGCTTTTGTTTGCTTACTTGCTTACTTTTTTTTTTTCTTATGGGGGTATGGTAGGGATAAAGGGAGGATTGGGGGTACCGGGAGGTGAATTCAATTGGGGTGCATGATGTGACACTTCCAAAGGCTTAATAAAGAAGTTATTATAAAAATGTATATTTCATATATGTATATATATATATATTTCAAAAATTAAATTGCAAGAACTAAAAATCTTAAGACAAATGAGAATAATCTTTAAAAAAAAAGAATACCCCTGATAAAGTAGAGAAATAAGTACTAATTCAATTAAACATCAAACTTTGTTTGCATTGCCTTTTAAAATCTGTGTCAAAAGTAAGAACTGGGTAAAGCACTCATTATCCCGTAGCATGATGGGTGACTGGGAGAACAGCCCAAATGTAAGTGACTGTGGGATGAACTGGCAGCCTGCTGTTTCTAGAAGCTCCTTTTCACTTCAAAAGAAGAGGAAATATGTGATGGTTTCAACTTGTGTATTTATTTGACATTTCCTTAAAAGGAAACAAACTAAGCCTGCTACCTCAAAGAAAACAATGGACAGAAATTTGTTTTCAATGATAAAACTTGAACTTTCCAGGGAAAATATAAATTTTTAAAAACTTAGATCTTCTGTCCCCCTTCCCCACAGTAAGCTTGACAGTTTACTGATTCTTAAAATGACATTCCTGATCAACCTGTCAGATTTGTGGTGATATTTTAAAACTATCTTCACATTATTTTGTAATGAAAAGTACTGTTGTTTGGAAGACTGATACAATTGAGGGCATCCCTGTGTTCTAAATGCTCAAGTGCACACTGTTATAAAACAATGATTGTTTCGAAGATCCATTCAAACTGTAAGACAGGCAAACTAATCACTATTATCTGAGTACACAAATTCCATATGTATGAATATGTGTTTCATATATTTATATTTACCACCTTTTTAAAACCCTTGTTGAGATTTTTATGAATAAGAATATCTGCTACCATTGGAAAAATATATTAAAATGCATTTTGAATCAATTTGAAATAGTTTGATTCAGCACAAGCCTATATTGGTAGACATCATGAGATGTGAAGACCAGGTCAAGTTTTTAACCTATGTGATTTAGATAGTTGGATTAAGCGTAAGGGCCTCTCTTAAGCTAATTCAATTGGCCAGGCTAACACATCGGTACCTTAGAAAGGGACTGCTCCAGAAGGAAGAAAACCAAAGTGATGTATTTTTCTTGAGTTCATGGAAATGAACCCATTCTGTATGAAATGTGCATTACTGAGCTGCCAACATCTTACTAACTAGGCTCCCGAAAGTGATAGCATACTAGTGAAGTCTGCATAGACAAATGTATATGAATGTGCCCACCTCACCATAATGATAGAATTTATGTTGTAAATAAGCAATTCTTATTTAGTACTTTCTGATTTGATGTTACCTGTGCTGTGTTCACTCTGCAGCAGTCACAGAAGTATATACAAGGCAAAGTATTTTGGCAAATTCCCTGCATAGATAAGCAAGGAAGCTTGTAGTTTCTTCTGTGCAGGTGCACATAGGCGACTATAGTGGGACTTAGTGGTTCCAGGTTGGGCTGTATGAAAGCTTGGGACCCTGGCAAAGAGAATTTTGTAATTGGAGTCAAGCATGGTCTGGTAAACTTTAAAATGTTAATGCAGAGCCATAAAGAAGTTGGCACACTTGGAATTTGAGTTGCTATTTGATGGGGCAGCAACAGAAGACTGTCTGACGCCCACAGGAATTTGATCAATTGAGAAATATGCCCTCAGCGTTCTACACCAGGGAGCGTTGCCAGATTAGCCCAATTCCTGCACATTCTTCAAACTGACTGTTTCCAAATTAGCACAAGTGTGTGATTTTTAATATCCTCCTCAGCATGAACTTCCTGCTTTATAATCTTAATGTCTTCCATATGAGAGAGATCTTGATCTTTCCATTTTTCACTGTGGACTAACTGGGGGTGAAGAAATTTCCAGAAATCTTCATGGTCTGTCATCTTGTTGACTTGACATTCTGTTCTGAGAGACCATAAACTCCTCTTGGGATGCTAACTACCCTTCCTTGATGGTTATCTTCTTTGCTTAGGAGCATATTGACTGCTCTCGTTTGTCCATTTGCATTGGCCTAGGAATGAGCATAAAGGGCTAGAGCTTTATGTAGTAGTTTGGGCTGAGTTGTCCCTGTGAGAATTTACAGTACAGGAGAAAGAAAAGCAGTTCTGAGATTTAAGTGCCTCTAAATGAAATTTGGGATGGTGCAGGTCTTAAGATAGTATATATATATACAT
>NW_026068182.1:398729-429791 GCF_014885135.2 Alexandromys fortis
AGGAGGCGGAAACTTTTTTTTGTCCTATTCTCAATAAAAAAAAAAGAAAAAAAAATTAAAAAAACAAAACAAAACAAAAAAATTATATTAAAAAAATCTCTGCTCCAAAAGTTTACACCTGAGCAAAAATAAAATTGTATCTAAGCAGCAAACCTGCTAGACTGCAAGTTTAATAAGCTATTAAACGGCACCATCTGAATCCTGCAATCAAAGCAAAAACACTGTAAAATAAATCAAGAGAGATAAGAAAAGATTTCACATTGTTTAAAGTTTCTGCTATTTCTGACGTCCCCAAATGTTACCATTAACCTGGGAGTTAATCAGAGTTTTTCATTTACCTGTTGTTCAGAGCCATAATGAGCACTTTAACAGGGTAAATAAAAAGATCTAAAGCAGCAATAAAGTCGAATGTCACAAGTGGCAATCATCTACCTTGTGAGGCTCCTGCATTACAAAGCATCGCCCAGCTGGAAACAAATGATTCCACAGAACACTGTAAATAACCTCCAAGCCCACTCCTAATTAAAGCGAAGCCCCATTTTCTCATGGGCATTGAATATATGAACCAATTAAGGAAATATCATTTATTTTCTGAAAGGGCCATGCCTCCATTCTCTTTCTCTCTCCCTCGTCCCTCTCTTCTTGTCTCCACTCTGTGTCTGCTCTGTTCTGTCTCCCTTCTAAACTATTTCCACCAAAGAGCTGGACCCCAATGTTCCTGAGCTGCAATAATGAGACATCCCTGCTTTAAGCAAATTTTGCACCTGTAACCTGCAGAAATATAGCCATAGCATTTGAAAAATTACCTCCACACTGCACAGTGCCATGAAAATTTATCTTTGAGATGATTTTATTGCATGGTTACCCTAGGCAATTAAATCAATAAATCTTAACTGTCAGGAAAGTTGGCCCCATGCCAGAAATAAATGAAATGCACGAAATCAGTAAATAAAAGGTTCCTGACAACTCATTCCAAAAATTATTTAGCAGTTGCAGTTGTGGGGGGTTCGGTTTCACTACTCGGCCTTTGTTGACATCCTCTCTGAGAAATGATTATGCTAACAAACACAATGGCTCCGCTGCAAAGAAGTCAGAGTTTGCCAAGACATAAATTACAAAGCAGGAAGGAAATACAGCCACATGGCCAGAAGTGGTGAGCTTGGAGCAGTTTGGGTTGGGGACAGGTTAGGGAATCGCTTCCTGGTGCCTTTGGGAGGAAACCAGTCATAGCTCCTTTGGTCTGCTTCTTCAAGGCTTCGGCCTTAGCCCTGATAGGACTCAGCCTCTGCTCAGGGAGTCCCACTGATTTGTGTCGTATTATGTGATTTATAGGACTTCCTGGGCATTTCTTCAGTGCTGTAGCCTTCGGAAGTGTTCAGTCATAGGAAGCGAGTTATTAGCCCGTTATTATCCCCATTATGCAAATGAAAAACAGTGAGACCCAGAATGTTTGAGTGTTACGATGGCAGGCAAGTTGAACCAAGACTGGCCTCATTAAGGCCTTGCCTCACAGTACCGTACTGCTTTAGTGTGCAACCCTTGGGCTCAGGAACCAAAGAATGTAATGCAGTGTTTGGACTCATATGTCCTTGCTGCAGTCCTCATTGCCTTTGTCTTTTGAGTTCTCTCCCCCTCCTCTTCTCAGCTTACCTTCCTTTAGTGAATGTCCTCTAATAATGTTGTTTCAGAGCTGGCAATGGTTAAATGGCACTGACATGTTTCCTGTGATGGCCATAGGCTGATTGAGAGTTACTTGATAGTCTCAGCACAGACCATAAACTTTCTTCAAATATTGTTTTTTTTTTCTTTTCTTATATCCTTTGGGCACCCTAAATTTTCTAATTTCAGCCCATTACTACTCCCTCTGTGAAGCCTTTCTCATCTAGCCATACCCTCACCCCCGTGTTTACAGTTTTACCTTCATTGTGTGACTCTCCTGCAGAATGGCTTCTTATCCTATGTATCACAGGCAACATGAGTGCAGGGAACTTTCATCCTGTTCACATAATGACCATTTACTAAATGATAAGTGGGGCGAGGTGCGTTAATTTGCTGGAGCTGTCAAACGAAAGCAGACCTTAAACAAAAGAAATCTTGGTTTCACGGGGTGGAGGCTACAAGTCCAAGACAGTGGCAGGAGGCCTGGTTCATTTTGAGGGAAAGGCATTTAGAATCTTTCTTTCTTTCTTTCTTTCTTTCTTTCTTTCTTTCTTTCTTTCTTTCTTTCTTTCTTTCTTCTTTCTTTTTTACTGTAGAGGTAGAGAGAGTAGTAGATCCATTGCTAGTGTTTTCCTACAACTCTGAACAATAGAATATAATCAACCCATGTGAGCTGCATAGCTGTATCATCACTGGTTAGTTAGAGTAACCCAAAGATGTGGAATAGCTTCGGCCACAGTCCCTTGCTACCAGAGTGAGATGCTTCAGTGCAGCCAGGGTTGAGGCTAGACACAAAGCCTCAGGTTTGGACATGTCCAGGTCAAGGCTTGCTTTCCTTTCCATGTTTAGTCACTTAAGCATTTCTCCTACTGTTTCAACTATTCTTTATTATCTCCCCCTAGGGGTAAGGGAGAAAGAGACTTTAATAAGTCTGGAGGAGAGTACCCTCTGGGTGAATATAATTGGAAGGACTAATATAGGGCAAGGGAGGGGAAAGTCTTCCAGAAGTGTGAAAGATGTTTGTGGAAAATAGATTTCCCATGATCAAGAGAAGGATGGAGTTCAATGAAACTGTTTAGGAGCCCATCTCAATAGGTAGAGGGGGCAGGAATTGGAAATAAATGCACAAAGGAATGCTGTAGAGATTATGGTACTTTCTGGGGAGCAGGTCTCATATCTTCTAGGAGGTCTTAAGAAGAAGCAACTAGGAAAGAAAGTAGCCCTTGGCAAGTCCCTAGGCAGGAAACCCTAAATTATATTGGAAGCAGCTATAGCTGTAACAGTAAGAAAAGAGATACCCATTTGAAACTTAGCCACGAGAACACTGGGGCCTCCCTGGGATCCAGAAGATGCTGGAAACCTATCAGCATGGCTAGTCTGTAATCCATGGAGGGCAGGAGAGCCAAACTAATCCAAAGATGTTCCTTGTGCTTCCTCATTAGTTCTGCTCTTCAAGCTTCAGCTAATGTACATCTTTATTGTGCTGTTTTTTTTTCCTTCATAATTCTTGCTGGCAAGTTCCCAGTGCAAATAATTCCCTATCAGTACATCATAAGCACTAAGGTGATTATTTTCAAATTAATGGTTTGAAGCAAAATACAAGCATTGTTATAGAACTAGAGGCTGATAGATGGCAAAGGCGAAGTATCTAATAACTAAGTGCAGACTTTGCAAAGACAGCCATAAAATTTCAAAATAATAGTAATTTGCATTTCTATAGCACCTTTTGTCTTATTAATGAGCTTGGCAAAATTAATTCATTAATTTACTGTAGTCCCATAGATAGCAAAGAAGTAAAGATTGCTTGAATAATTTCATGATTTGGAGAAACTGAGGCAGGAAAAACGATTATGTTGGCAGGTTACTGTGTATGAGGCTTTAGGTCCACTGCTCCTGTTAGCACAGGTAACAGGTGAATCTTCTATGTAAGAGTAAAGTCTTCTTGGCCCTACCTATGTGGTAAGGCTTAAGCAGAACTATGATATGTTCCTCAAGATTTTTGTCCTACCATATATTCACTTAGCTAATATTTTTCCAATGTGACCAGGCCCTATGAATATAAATAATATTGTGTGTACAGTGGGGGCAAAGGGCATTAATTAATATTACATGTCAAAGAGGAAGAGATGTCATAGAAGAAATTAAGGCTGCCAGTGTTTGCTTTGAGTTCACTGAAATGGAGATTATTCTAGCTGGATGGGTTCACCATAATTAGGCGAGTCTCTGAAAGGACTATCTAAAAGACAGATTCCCTTTCTTACTAGCATTGAAGGAGCCAGGTGATAGGAGTCTCACAGCTGCAAGGAAATGAACTCCTCAATAATTTGGGTTCATTTGTAAGCAGAATCAGAGCTACTCAGGAGCACATAGCTCTGGCCAGTTATATGATTGTGGCTTTGGGAGGACCCTCAGCTATTGCACAGCTAACTGATGCTAAGACTCTTGACTCATAAAATCTGGGAGGAAATAGATGTGTGTACTGCTTTAAGACACTGAGTTTGTGACACTTCATTACTAATATGAGGCATCATACACATGCCTCGTGAATTCTGTGTTTTGTGTTCTGAGCTGTCCCCAACTAAATGGTATAATCTAAGAAGACACTGACTTATCTTAACTCAAATGGAAGAGCAATTTTACTTGACAGTTGGGATGATAAAGATTATCATTATTTAGTGGATGAAAATTGTTGTTGGTAACAGCTTTGATGAAGATTTTAAGTGATATTCAAGGATGCATGGTCAAGTCTCAATGTCTGGATACGATTAAGACAAAACATCTCATGACATTTTGTTTTTAGTTATGTGTGTGTGTGTGTGCGTGTACATGCACACATTCATATGAATACCCACAAATCTAGTGTCAAATACCTTAAAGCTACAAGTACAGGCAGATGTGAGCTTTCCAATGTAGGCGCTAGGAACTAAAGTCTAGTCTTCTGAAAGAGCATTAAATGCTCTTACTCACTGAGCCACCTCTCCAATCATATCTATTGACATGAGTGACCTTTAATCACTTGCAAAAAAGAAGACAATGGTGTAGATATTCAGCTATATGCAAGGATTCTACCTATCAAAGAAAGCCAGAGACTGGTGTGAGTGAATGTAAGAAGTACAGTCCCAGCTGAGTAGTAGGAGGGCCAGTTTGTTTATTCCTGCCACCTGGCTAGCTTACACCTGAAATAACCACACAAAAACTGTATTAATTAAATTACTGCTTGGTCCATTAGCTCTAACTTCTTATTGGCTAACTCTTAAATCTTAATTTAACCCATTTTTTAGTAATCTGTGTATCGCCACGTGGCAGAGGCTTACCGGCAAAGATTCAGCATGTCTGACTCTGGCAGCGCCATGGTGTCTCTCCTCCACCTTCCTTCTCCCAGCATTCAGTCCAGTTTTCCCTGCCTACCTAAGTTCTGTCCTATCAACAGGCTAAGGCAGTTTCTTTATTCATTAACCAATAAAAGAAACACATAGATAGAAGGACGTCTGTAGTGTTAGGAGCGGCGGGGTTGCGTCCCCGGCACCCGGCCACCCGCATGGCTAGCTTATGCCCGAAATAATTACACGGAAACTGTATTCTTTTAAACACTGCCTGACCCATTAGTTCCAGCCTCTTATTGGCTAGCTCTTACATATTGTTCTAACCCATTTCTAATATTCTGTGTAGCCCACAAGGTGGCTTACCAGGGAGGATCTTAACCTGCGTCTGTCTGGAGTGGGAGAACCATGGCGACTCTTGACCCAGCCTCCCTCTCCCAGCATCCTGCTCTGTCCACTCCACCCACCCAAGGGTTGGCCCATCAAGGGGCCTAGGCAGTTTCTCCATCAATAAGAAATCACTCCCACATCAGACGTCCCACACCACAGCTGGAGAAACGTTGATGAGAAAACTGATTCTTTATCTCAATCGGAGATTAGAGCAACATAGAGGGTTGGTCATACTTATTAAGTGGGGTTAAGTGCTTGATGGTAGCCCGGCATGGTGGTTTATACCTTTAATCCAGTACTTAGAAGACAGAGATTGGTGGATCTCTGTGAGTTCCAGGCCACACTGGCCTACATAGCAGTTCCAGTATAGCCAGATACACAGTATAGAGGCCCCTGTCTCAAAACAAACAAGAGTTTGATGTTAGGGGAATTATATCAAAGTCATCTATGACTAGCAGATATCAGCCCTGGTTTCATAGGATACCTAAAGCAGGCAGGCTCTAAATGACTGAAACTGCTTCTCAGGGTTTGATTTATAAAAATTTTCAGTTTGAGGAAAGTAGGCTTTTAAGTTAAGTTGTGTGTTGTAAAGAACTGTATGATATCTTGAGATCTTGTGCATTCTGCCAGTACTGTTGTATATTCATAAGTGCCCTGCTGTTTCTGGAAAACATTATTTCCTTGTAGGCATCCAACTCTTCTGTCTCTTACAGTTTGTCCACCTTCTCTTCCACAATGACTCTGAGCCTTGGAAGAAGGAGGCATGATGTAAATATCCCATTTAGGGTTGAATATTTTGCAGTCCAGGCAAAATCTCAGCATGGTGGTGGGAGATGTTGCCCAAATCCCATGCCCAGTTAAGGAGATATTGGCAATTGATAACTTCTGGGAGAGGCTCAGTTTGATTAAAGAGTTTGGCTCCTGGTATGTCTGACAATCACACTCTAGTGGGAGGCCATGAATCTATGAGTATATGAGAGGCACCAATTGGACATTATGAATTTAAGAAAAAAAAGAGGACACAAAGTTGGGTTGGTTGTATTGAGGTAGTAATGGTAATAGTTGGGGGAAGGAGGTGAATATAATCAAAATACAGTGTATGAAATTCTGAAAGAACTAATAGAAATGTGGAAGAAAAGAGTAACATAAGAGCCGATATATTTATCACTATGTGAGTCAATGGAAGTATTGCCTCTATGCTTAATCTGTCATGTTCTTTCCTACAAGTGCTGTCATTCAATAAAGATGAATGGAAGTTTTTTGTAAATGAACCCATATGACAGATGCTACCTTACAACTCCCTGAGTCATTGTTGTGTCCTTATAGTTGGGACTCTGTTTCAGATCACCACCACTATCCCTTGCTCATCATCCAGGCATGCTAATTGAGAATGCCTCTAGAGACACAGCCCTCCTTGAGTACTCCACCTTGTATCCAGAGCCTGCTGCAGGAACAATTTTATTGGGAAAATAATAATATGATCAGGAAACTATGGCTGAATTAATTATAAAATTCGTGAAGAGTTATAAAAATGTGAAAGGAAGTCCCTTTTCTTGAGAAGAATGCTCTCTCTATGTTGCTGACCCATGGGATATTTTCTCTAGAGGGCTAGGAGCACAATGTGCCCTGTGCCTTGGAAAGGTATGTGTGGTGCATAAGTAATAGGGCTTTTCTCTAATAAGGTCAGAGAAATAGTTCTTCATCTTGACTTCATGTGAGTATAAGCAAGAGAACTTGAAAAGTTATTACTACCAACCTGGCCCAATACCTGTGGCTAGAAAAATCGTGGACTCTATGGGAGAAATACTACTATTGCTCTGCTAAGTGGACATAGCATTACAAATAACTTCTAATAACTTATAGCTAGACTCATATATTAGTGCATCTTTCAACAGGCACCAGAGAAGGTTCTTCTTGATAATTAATACATACAAAAGTGTATTATTAATTATCAAGTATGTATTATGTATTAATTATCATGTATTTATACTTAATTGATAATTAATACATAAATTTGCAATTGATCACCATGCAGAAAATAAGAGACTTTGAAGCGTTCCAGCTTAAATGGGATATCTATATCACACTCCTCTCCTCAAGGCTCAGGGATCTTTGTGGAAGAGGAGGCAGAATATTTTAAAAGTCAGCAGTGATAGATGACCTCAAGAAAAGAAGGTTTCTAAACACATCAGGGCAGATGCACATAGCAGCAGTTGTAATAACACGCATAGTACTTGCACAAGCTCAAACTGTACAATATCCCAGCATAGAGTAGGGGAAGAAGGCATGAAGTCCTTAACCTTAGGTCAGAAGCTATTGACATCTGATTGCTATTGGGAGTGGCAAAGTCAGTTTTCCTAAAGGTGCAGACATTGATAAGTCAGCTATGCTCCAGGGCAGGCCCCATGCCCAGGCATAGTTGGCCAGTACAAATTGAACTTTGTGCTTGATGGGTTTTAATGGAAAGGGAGGAAAAGAGAGAGCAAGAGAGAATTTGGGTGGGCAGTGGGAGATGATCTTCAAGGAGCTGAGGGGAGGATGAATATGATCAAAATATATTGAATGAAAATCTCATTCAATTAAAAGGAAACTATTCTGGAACTGAGAAATGATAGTTCATGTACAATTTGGAAACTGCTAAAAGTCACTCAATTGCATATTTCAAAATGATACAGTTCATGATATATGAATGATACTTTTGTGAAACTTCTATTGAAAATAAAAAGTACTGATATCAGCGACCTCTGACCCAAAACTCTGGAATGAGAATCTCTTGAGCAAGACTTACACCTGCATTTTTAAAATGCCTCCAGGTTATTTTCTCAGGAAGAAGAGGCACAGGGCTATTTCCCTTCTAAAGAGAAGAAAGGACATGTTTCCCTGTTATTGGATAACTGCAATATATATGAAACTTCTGTAGTATTAGGTTTCCATGTCTTTTAGAAAAATTTTTATCTAACTTTTTAGACAATATTTTGATTATGTTTTTCCTCCTTTGATTCTCACAGATCACATTTCCCACCTTCCTACTCACCAAAATTTTCTCTTGGTAAAATCTTATCTTCTTCTCTTCTCTTCTCTTCTCTTCTCTTCTCTTCTCTTCTCTTCTCTTCTCTTCTCTTCTCTTCTCTTCTCTTCTCTTTTCTCTTTTCTCTCTCTCTCTCTTTCTCTTTCTCTCCCTCTCTCCCCTTCCCTTCCTCCCTCCCTTCCTTCTCCTCCCCCCTCTCTAGTCTTCCCTCAAGTTTGTTCTCTCTCTCCATCTCTGGTGCTCTCTTGCTCCCCCACTATCACTCCCTCCCCTTTTCTCCCTCTTAATAATTAATCCTACAAGCTATAATAACGACTGGGCTTGGAATGACATGCCAACTGCTACAGCAGTGGTATGAACATCATTGAAGTAACCAACTACTTTTTGGTAGGCTTTAAGTTCCACTCCAAGAGATGAAACCTATACCTGGCAACATTTTCAGGCTCAGAATCTATACCTAGTTAGATCATAGGCCCTAGGGAATAACCTAGTAATATTATGCTGTTAAATGGACATTATTTTAAACTGACTCATAAGCATTTAGTGTTATAACCAATGTATGGTCAACATGTAGATAAGAAACTGTAGAATGTTCTGTCTTGTAGAGAAAATGTTTCTCACATTCCCTTTTCAAGGTTCAAGGATCGCTAAAGAAGAGGGAGAAGTGGGTGTGTGGGTGCACCCCTCGCAGTCCTGACTTCCTTGCTCATGTTCGGGGTTGATCTAATGGGAGCTCACCAAGGCCATCTGGACTGGGACTGATGGAGCATGTGATCAAACTGGACTCTCTGAACATGGCTGACAATGAGGGCTGACTGAGAAGCCAAGGACAATGGTATTGGGTTTTGATTCTACTGCATGTACTGGCTTTGTGGGAGCCTAGTCTGTTTGGATGCACACCTTCCTAGTCCTGGATGGAGGGGGGAGGACCTTGGACTTCCCACAGGGCAGGGCACCCTGACTTCTCTTTGGACTGGAGAGGGAAGGGGAATGGGAGTGGGGGGACGGGGAGAGAAATGTGAGGAGGGGGAAATCTTTAATAAAATAAGAAAAGAATATGGATAAAAAAAAGAAGAGGGAGAAAAAAGTTCATTAGAGCGAGAGGCAGCAGAATGACTAGAGAGAAACACCATGCTCTGGACAAAGTAACTGCACATATGAACTCACAGTTGTTGGGAGATCATGCTCAAGACCTGTGTAAACTCAAGTCAGACCAAATCCCCACACTGCTCATGGAGCTATTGGGAATTGTTAGCTGCTGAGAGAGGGGAAGACAGTTTTCTCTAAGAGTATTGCCCCTGGTAAGTTGACCAATTCTCCAGTGGAAGACTGCATATCCAAGACTACTTGGATAGCACAAATTGGTTTTGAAGACTTTTTAATAAAATAGAATTTAAGTTTGGTGGCTTGGGAAGGGGTATATTTTTGGGAAGAGTTGAGGGAGAAAGGTTAATATGGCCCAAATATGTTTTTATGAAACTTTCAAAGAAATAAAAAAATGAAAAAAGAGAATGGGTGTCACAGTATTGTGTTCAAGTCCCAAATATGTTTCCTAAAGAAAATTTGAAATCTTAATTTTCTCTGTAATGCTTGGATATCTGTGTACTTTCTGCCTTTTACATAAAGAAACTCTGCAACCACCTACCCAATTGTATGTGCTGGTGTAGCTTCAACCTTGAAGCTGCCCTCACTACTTTTATGCCTGTAGAGTATTAAGACTGTTGGCCTCGATAATGACAGTGTGTCAAAGCAAAGATTTTGGAGGCGAACATCCTCCAAGCTGCTGAGGCAAAATGTAGGATGAGAAATACCAGTCTGAATGTCAGGGGAAAGGCTGATATCAAATCCATTTCATAGAAGAAAGTGGAAGGCAGAGAGGTTAAGTGTCAGGTAGCAATAACCTGCTCTAAATTCCTGCTCCAAAGCCTCAAATCCTGCAGGAGTTAAGTGGAGTCTGGGTCTGTAGTCAAAGCACACTGATATTAAATCTCCATCAGTTCATGCTCTGACTCTCCTCTCAGAGTGGCTGGCTGGGAAGGTGGTGCTATCTCTTTCTCTCTTTTTTCTTCTAAGCTAAAGGTGACTCGTGACACGGAACCTTACCCAAGTTGTAAGATTCTCTTGTGCCTTGGTCTCAATCTTCATCGAAAAATCTATTTTTGAAAGGCTGGCCCAGTGCCCTTTCCTTTTGCCAAAAGGAGATCACTTCCTGAGCACTGAGTGATCCTTTGTACTTTTGTTTTTATAATGAAGATGATACAAGCTCCAGGATCAGAAATCAAGTCCTTTGGTACCACATAAGGTACAACTTTTGGCTTTGTAATCTTTGACAAACAGATTAAGCATGTTATGTCTCTATGTTGCCACCTATCCAAGAGACATCTGATAATTTTTACTTCATGGGGCCATTATGAGGATTTTACCCAAACGTGGATGGAAGTCACAGAAGAGTGCCAGCCTGCTAGGGTACTAGTATAGTGATAAGAAGCCCTATGCAGCAGATCAACCAACATAACCTCAGCATTTTACTTTTCAAAATGCCATTCTGCATATTGTCTAGTTCTCTGCATGCACCCATACTTTTATGCACGCCATAATAATTTATGGAATGTATTTTTTGAGAGGAGTAAGAAATACCATGGTTGCTTAAGAAAAATACATATTCCATTTAGCTTTATTTTTTTTTATTTTATCACAACAAAATTTCACATTTGTTGATGTTACAGGCTTCACATTAGGAAAAACAATTTGAATTCTTAGTGGTAATTCTATATCAGTTTTAAATACATTTAGTCATGTTAGTATTCATACCTAGATTGTGAGTGTTACTTTGCAGTGTCAAAATATCTGGCCATGGCAAATGTAGCTCATATTTATCCTACAGAAAACTCAGCTAAAGTAATCATTAATGCCATAATTATTGATTGATACTGTGTGCTATATGATCTTAGTATTGTAATTACTCATTTCACATTGTTCGATGTTATATTCCGTATGTGTGGAATATTGTGGTACCCTGACACCTGCTTTTTATCAGTCTGTAGAATGCTGAACATTTTGGTGGCAATCATTCTCAGTTCTAAGCATGTGATTCTGACATAATATAAAAAGTATGCTTAAAAATAATTCCTTTCTCATGGTTTGAAATTAATATTGTTACCTAAAATCACTGTCTACATTGTATTTTCAGCCTTGTGGCTGTATACCCCTGCAGTAAGCAGCAATAGCTTCTGACCTTTTGAGTTTTTAGACTAGCTTTATCATTTCTGCTGTCTCTTTTCTCTGTGATAATGAATTATGCTCTCTTGCTTTCAAAGAATTTTTTTTGCTCCGTATACTAAGAATCCATAAAACCTAGCATGTTTCTCTTAAATAAGATTTTCATGATTGTTCTACTATCTGTCTTTTAAAATGAATTGAATCTGTGAGAGTTATTTTTTAACACTTGATTTTCCTATTGAGGTAAGTAGGAACATTGGTTCTGTATTATAATGCGAAACAGGTAGTAGTGAGAAACTTTTTGTTGAACAAGTCTGTAAGAAGAGTAATGTATATGTTAAAAATGAGGTTTTCACAAAAATTTATTTTGCATTTATAAATACTTCAATGCATTAGCAGTATAGTTAATACCTTTAGGAGAAAGACCAATGCCCTGTTCAGCCATGATCATTTTTACAGAGCTGTCTTGTTGGGAGGTAATAAGCCACATTAAAATAATTGTATATAGAATGATTATACAACAAAACAGGAAAACACATGTGTGTCACACATTTGAAATGCAAAGCCATGTATGTAGATACAGTTTATCCATATAAAGCACATGAGGCCAGATTTTAAAAACCAGATGACAGACAGTTCATTAACTGACTGATGTTAAACAATTAGTTGAGCCTATACAGAATATCATAACTCACTGAAATTCTGATGAGAAAAGCATGCTTATTAATAACAGTGACGGTGTGAATATTCGCATTCTACTCCAATGAAGGAATGGTTCAAAAGGATAATTGCTAAAGCCAAAAAAGCATTTCATGAATGATCATTGCATTTTAATGGCCACCTGGAAGGCCATCAGTATGGAGGAGGCGTCTCGTAGGGACAAGGTCTTAGGTACATTTTCTAAGGAGGTAGGCAAGGCTATTCCTTATGGTTATGTTCCTTTGTTCACTTGGAAAGAGCTCAGGCTAAATATTAGCCCCATAGATCAGAGTTGATGCTTGAAACAAATTTCTACCATAAGTGCTCAACTCCATTCACGTTCTTAGAGCTGAGATAGCCTGTGTCTTTCCTATCATTTTTCTTTAAGTTTCTAACAAAGGCCAATGGAATCCATTTGATTTGAGCCATGATATTATTACATAAGCTTCCAAGAAGAGAGAGTTTTTATTTTGAAATGCTCTCTTCCTATAAAGTGTAGCTATGGCCTCCTGTAACTGTGAAATAATGGTTTTCAGGAAGTAAAATAAAAATCCCATAGATAGGCAGCCAGATGTCCCCCCCCCCCGACTTGTATAGTTATGGCTTGACACAGCAGTGGTCCAGAGACATGTTGTCAGTTCCCCCAATACACAGAAAAAGCATATGTTGGTTTATTCTAATTCGTTTCTTGGTTAATCAATAAAATTTTACATACAGTTACATATACAATATTTGTTTTTAAAATGTGCAAGAAGATGTTGCTTTGGTTCCCCTCCCAGAAGAATAAGAAAAATGTTACAGAGTTACATTTTCACTTATAAAATGTTTGATCTATCATTCTGGGAATAATATGAAATAATATAAATGGGCACACAATAATATGTAAACCTCACAGTTCACGTGTTAATTTTGTAATCAAAATTCATCAAAAGTACTACTTTGGTGAAAATAAGAATAAAAAATCATTAGTTCATAGCATTAAGTAAATACATAAAAATTTTATCTCAGAGATTGCCCTTTCTAACGTATCCAGAGATTAGAAGCATCCAGGAAGGAAACTATTTGACAAACCATCTAGAGATAGACCCAATCTCATTTTTAATATTCAAGAGGGAGTGGTTGATTAGCAAGGATGGATGGATCTGCAGTAGTGGATGCACCAACTGATGTTAAATACACTTGTAGTTCCTTGCAGCCATGAAAACCAGTTCATTGCTTCTAGCACACAGAGTCCCCATATAAGTACAATGCCACTTTAACCATACCCAGATGTTATATCATTCTCTGGCAGAAACAAAAGTTGTAAGAATATCATGAAATGATACATTCCCCCAAACACTGCCATTTTCTAGTTATAGAGGCAAATGGCACAAAGGCCAGGAAGTATGAGCAAGGCAAGCATCTCTTCTAAGATTTGCACTGAGCTCTTACAGAACATGGTATTGTTTAAAGAACACTAAGATATTAAGTCAAGTTCTTCGATATTTCTTTATACAAGGCTCTTAACTGCAGATGTGTAGGCCCACAAGAACTGGTTCTTCGAGCATTTCTGTCCACTCTCACGGAGATTTTTGGTAGAAGTCTAATAAAGTTGTGTATATTTAATGAAAGCTTAAATTCTATCTTCTTGGTAGTAATGTTAGTTTTCTTTCTAAGTGCTAAAAAAGAACTGTCATTTGGGAATCATAGTTATCGCTTCAGGAGATATTCTGGTTTGGACTCTGAGCTAGAACAGTGAGTAGCAACTTTTAATTGTGAACAAATGTTAAAGATTGAAATGAAGTAAAAGTCATACGATCAACTGTGCATATGACAGGGCTGCTGTGTTTCCATATAGCAATTAAAAGCACAATTCAAAACGAATTGTGTTTCGTCCCAAAGACCCTGTAACTATTTTACCTAAATTACATTTAAAAATTAGAAACCAGTGTTAATAAGATAAATTTGTATCCTTTAAATTTAAAAATGAGTTATGGTAGTTTCCTAAGTGTTAGTCTCACTTCCATGTTATCTTTTAGATGCAGAGAAAATGCCTCTGCACTGATCTATCCATCTTGTCAGCTTTTGAGGATTTCATTCTGTCTAGCTAGCTCCGGATTAAACTTAGACTTCTAGAATTTCCCATACCTCAAAAGTCTCACCATTAATTAACTCTACCAGTATATTGCTTCATATTAAGCTTATACAGTAGTTTTAGTTATTAAAGTAGCTTTGGGCATGAGTATCCTCATAAACAAAGGTATGAAGCATGAGCCCTCTTTGGTTGTGTCAAGTAATGTGCTGAAGCTGGACTGGCTCACAGGAAATGGTGGTATTCAGTGATGCCACAGTTCTTAGCTTGTTATCAGCTATGGTGGTAGAATTTATAGCATGTGAATTAGAAAATTCTAAAAATGAGCTGCTTTGTTTTAACTACTTCATAAAGGTGGCACACTAAATGTTCAAGTATTAACCCAGGATCTTAAGGTTTAGCCAACTGTGTTTTCTGCAGTAAAAGTTCTGAGAAGGCATGGAAGGACTGGAACATCTGGGATGCATTTTGTTATTGTCACCACATTGGGCTGTGCTCTGAGACATGTCTATTTTGTAGCCACATAAGTGATACAGGACAGAACCAACTCTGTAAGGCATTGGAATCCCTCTGGATATAACCGCTGGCTTCCTGCTGTGGAGATTGACGAACAGTTTCTTTGTATGAACAAGATATCCTCAATGGAAAGCATCTATCAAGCCATTCTTCGGGAGGGTCTGCATGCTGTCCTGCATGCTACTGCTCACAGGCATGCAAGCAGGTCTGGATTTGCTGCTGCAGCACATTATCCCGCCACCAGCCCATTAGCAGTTTTTTTTTTTTTCTTGCCCCTTCCCTCCTCAAAGTCTGATACAATCAAACAGCCAAGAAAGTAGAGGTCACTGGCAAAAGTTTGCAATTTTGAATGATTTTTATTAAACACCGTTAGTCTACACTGCACAGTTAATGAAACAGCAAAGCTCCAATCTCAGAAGAATGATTGACCATGGATCTGAAAAGCAGTTCAGTGTCCCCTAACCCAGTGTGAACACTATGAATGATTCTTTAACATTTTATGTCAGAAGCAGGAAGGGGCATGAACTGCAATCTGGCCTCCAAGGGCCTCCCCACCCTCCTCCCCCCCACCCCCACCCCCCTCTGCCCTCCCCACAATGCAATTTTCTTTTGGTTAAAAGATTACAGAGAAAAATGTGATGCTTTTGGTACAGAGGGCTTATAGATTCATGAGGAGGGGAATGGAAAGGGAACTAACATTTTCTCCGTCGCTGGAAATATCAGACGATAGGATTACTATCTGAGACCAGCCTATCTGATTAGTCCCCTGCCAGGGCAAATGCTGATTATCAATACACAGATGCCATTTCTGTCATTGGAGTTTGCTAACACCAAAGAGAAAATGATTCGGAGTTTAATGATGAGAATAAGGCTGTGCGAGTGGAAATGGGAAACAACAGCAACAACAAGAACAACAATGACAAAGAATTGAGTCTGCCAGTTGAACACAACACTGACAACTGGCTCAATATTTTTCCCCACAGAGTTGAATTTAGGGGCACTGAATCACCCATTTGTTTGATACTGTGTAGCTGTTTCAACTTGCCACACATTTTTTTTTTCTCAATGGGGATAGTGATGCTTCTCTAAGCATGCAGTTCATTGCTTTACTGAGTAGTCCTACCCAGTGATCCAGTTTGGTTCTCCCACCTGCTAACTCATGCAGGGAAATTTTATTATGTCTGTTGAGAAGGAAGTAAGGGCTTCACCCTCACAACTTAATTGAGTCTGCCTTCAAAAATGATTTTCAACTTCAAACTCTAACTTCAACCTCCGGGATCCAACTTTGGATAAACAAAATTCGATTTAGATAGCTTCCGGTACAGTAGAACTAGCATCTTTCCAATGCAGACCAAATCCACTGCACTTAACCATCCATCCACTTGGAAATTCAACAAAACCCATTTTAGGAAATGCCATCTAGTTTTTTTTTTTTTTTTTTTTTACTTTTGATTAAAGATTTGGATCTTTTCATTTCACTACATGAAAGAAAACCAGACATCTCAACTTTAAGTCTTTAAAAAGTAGCAGAAGCTAGTCTGTTTTTTTCCAATTATGTCATCTGAATATAAAACTACTAGTTTCCCCCCAATGAGATTATTAAGCAATTAACAGTCTATAGTCTGGCTAAACAACATGCTTACACGTAAATTCTACCTCAAAGACCGCACTATCAAACTCTTTTAAAATTAATCCTACCTACAAAACTCAGACATTAATATGACAAAACCACTAAAAAATCAAAAGCTAATTAAAGATACAAAACCAAGCCAACATCATAACACAAACTTGTCAGACTCTCTGTGGTTGGAGCTTGTGTGATAAATGAAAGCATAGTTCTGGCCCTACCTGGGTCGTGTTGTAAGGCTGTGCTTGTGTCTTGTATTTGCTTGGGAGGGGTGCTGCCTATTCCTCTTCCCATCACCACATCTACACAGACTTGTTTGGCTGTGGCTCACCAAGCCTCCACCAACATCCAGAGGCACAAATCTGTCACTGCCGTCCACATTACTCATATCCCTCCCACTTAACTGGAACACTGAAGAGGTTCCCTTGACAAAGGTCTCAATCTTTCAGTCCTGCAGGTAGATGTACACCCATGATGCACATCACCATTTGTAGTGTGATGCCCAGAGTACCAAAACAGTACCAAATCTTAATCAGGAAACCAAAGATGCTCATCTCCAGGGATAGAAAGGTAATTCATTCTCCATGTTTAATTAGTTTCTAAGCTGTGTTACAAGTGGGTTACTAAATAGTCAGGTGGTGATCCAGAGCTCGATTGTCACATTGGATAATCTTAGTGCTGACATGACACTTTATATTCAGCCCCCACAGATGAAAGAGCATCCTCTTGCCTATCTGCTGTATATAAGAAGATAAAAACAAGTTCTGGAAACTAGAGCTACAAGTCTTTTTCCTATGTGCAGTATGCTTGTTTCTATGGAAAACTGTCCCTGCGCCTACCACTCTAATGTCTATTTTCTGGAGACTTAATTTCAAAAAGAATCTGTGTGTAAATATATGATGGTCTAGGATTGTGAACTAGGATTAATTTACAAGTCAAGTTGGTAGGCATCGTTATTAAGTAATAGCCAGGAAAGCCTGGTAGACCCTGGAAAACAGAGAACTTGAATTACTGCAAAGTCATCAGCTATTTTGGTTTTTCATGTGGCACCCATTTGGGGTGTTCTGTGTTTCATATTTTCATTTTCCTCATTTAAGAGGCACAGAAAAGGTTTAGATTTCATTTGTGTGTGCAATATGTAAGTGTTGTTGCTGAAACTGTAGACTTAAAGCTCAACCACATTGGGAGCATAAAAAGTGCAAGTTTCAGCTGCCGGGGTGCACCTATCACCTATAGAGACAGCATGGCTTTAGCCATTAGAGCGCAACATCCATAACTTTATTATACAACAAAGGGCCTTAAACTCAAGTATGATCAGAGAAGAACTCAAATCTGGCTCTTTTGAAACTGGGGAAATACCTAACATTTCCAGTAAGAATGCCTGCTGTTCTTATCACAGACCTGCATGACTTGCTTTAGAAATCATACAAGTTTTCATCTTTCATGTACATATCTATTATTTATCTGGTCATAACTCAGTGAACAGAATTCAATCACTGAGCAGATTAAAGGTTACACAGAATTATATGCCAGCAGGCAATTACAAGTAACTAATGAATGCATGGTGTTTACTATAGTTGAAGACATTTTCTGGTGAGCTGGAACTCTGAAGATGATATTTACAGGGTGATGTTTAGGGACATAAGATAAATGCAGAGGATGAAAAAGAGAGACAGTCATAACTCATAAGGAAATGCTCCAAATTAGGTGAACTGTTCTCAAAATTCAGGAGTATTTCCAAGGATTCCGGGGTGAAGCACTACCCCAAAGTTTTTGTTTTTTGAAAAGAAAAGTTAGGTCTTACAGAGTTTAGTGTTTTCTTTTGACTTTTCATGTAAATAATTTTTACTAATACAAACATTAATAAAAATCAATGATTGTATTTTAGCCAATCTCCAGAAAGAAATAAAGGAAAGGGGAAAGAAAAGAAGTTCTAGAAAATAGAAAATAAGGATAATATTTGGGAATCTCAGGTAGAGCAGATGCTAGGAAATTAATTGTGCATTATTAATTCTGGGAAGTGATAACTTGACTTTTGATTTCACAGATTTGATATGCAAATTTATCAAAACATTTCAAGTTAAGCATTTGCCGACTGGCTACAAATTAAGCAGAGGCATGGGGAAGTCTTTCAGTCCAGTCTGATTTCTCAAGTCTAATATGAGTGTGGACTAAGATGTGCATCTGCCAAACTGCTCCTTGTGAAATGGAGCTTTACTCAAAGAGAATCCCAGATGAGGAGTTAACCTGATGCCATAAAGATATCAAAATAAATGTTACTCCTCCTTCTCACCATTAAAATAGTAGTAAAGTAAGTCTTCAGAAACAGGATGTTTAGAAGAGTCTTCTGACTGTATCATTGCAAGAGTAGAATTCTTATGCTTGTACTTTTCTTGCTACTCTTGACTGTATAATGTAGTTAAAACATCAGATCTGTGGGTTTTGACAATGGAGATTCTCACCTGAAGATTTAGTCTGTGGGAACCACAGATATTGATTAAAAATGGATTCTGAAATGCATTTTTTTTTTCTGGACTGAAGAGTGTAGTTTGGGAAACGGCTACTGCTGAAATCTCTGCAGGTAGGTCCCTTGCTCATATGTATGTTTACCTCTTGTTTGAGTTCTCAGGAACCTCTCATCATCACATGTGCTTCTCATTCTTTGCTTTGAATCATGTGGACTTAAATCAATACTGTAGGGATTTTCATTCCATAAAGCACAAAAATAATGTGATATGAGAAATGCATATCAAAACTGAAAAATAAAACATACGCTTCTCTGAAGTTGTAGTGTTCACTAACAATGACTTCAGTTTTCCACAAATATAAAAAAATGCATAAAAACAATCATAATGAAAGAGAACTTTCCCAAATGAATGGAGTTCCACCAGTGACCATCAAGGCACTGGTAAAGGTAGGGAGATGGGTGGTGATGCTAGATCTCAGAGAGCACCCACTACAACAAATGGGCGTCAATGCGCAGCCAACACAGTCCCTGACGAACGTAGCGGACAAGATTGGTCATGCTGCTGTGCTGGGTCAGAGGCCCCATCAGTGTATCCAGATCGCCAAAGAATTCTGAAAATAAGAGCAGTACTTGGTCAAGCCTTTGAAATCATGCAACTATGTACCAGACTAAAAAAGCTCTAGTTAATATCACAATCACAAACATTGAAAGATTTATTCATTTTTTCATCCACCTATCCTTTTACTCTTTCATTCAGCCAAAATTAGGCAACCAAAATATTATCTATCTATCTATCTATCTATCTATCTATCTATCATTTATCTATCTATTCATCCATCTTTCCATCCATCATTATGAAATTTATATATACTTTATGTGTGAATTACACACACACATTATATATATATATATATATATACTATATATATATATATATATATATATATATATATGAAACAGAACTCATTTAAGTCTGTTGATTCTTCGAAGCATTTTTTAGATCACTATATCCTTTCTCAAACAGCATGTTGTAAAAATGCATTGCTATCCTATGAAGTTTGTTACATAATCACACACATATACACACACATATATGTATATACACACACATATATATATACTTTGCTACATATTTATGTAAATGCATGAAATTATAATATTTATGTATGTAAAATGTACATAAAACACATAAATATAGTTTAATATTTTATGCAATATTTTATACCTTATCTATTATAACTATTTTTATGAAAGCTCTCTAATGCAATAAATAGGTCCTGATAAGCATCATTATTTCTCTAAAGTAATGATGTTTTTATGTCTATGCTATTAGATTGAAAATGTATTTTCTTTTGGTCCAAGTGAACTTTTTTTTTTTTTACTTTTATTGGCATAGTATAGAAAGCTCCAGTGAACCTGAGCACCAAATTATGGTCATTGTCATTCAGAGCTAAATACTAAGGTAGGAAGTTTTGCTACTGATTTCATTTGGGGTAGAAAATGACCTGCAAGTATCCAGCACATGACAATTTCTACCAAGCTTCTGTCTGATTTAGAAAATGGGATAGTCTTGAGGCTACATTACTAACTACTCACCTGTATGACTGAAGTGTTAGAATGCCTGCCTTTGGGGAGGGAAATACTATATGATGTCTGAGAATTCCCTAGGAATTCCTTTGTTTCACTTGACTTGTGTGACACCTTGTCCCAAGAGGGTTCACTGGCATTTTTTTTTTCTTGTTAGCTTCCCACAGGAAAGGAGGCCCCAAGGTTCCATAAGAAACCAGCCTGTACTGGATGAGGATAAGGAATCCAAGTCCAGGGCAGGAGTGTGACTGGACACTATCCAAAGTGCCTGAGATGCTCTTCTGCCTTCTTGAAAATTCCATGCATGAATTACATGTACTTGATTGCTCAGAAGTGATAATTCCCTGAACAAAGCATTTATTTATGTTATATGTAACAGATGGGCTCCTTCTCCAGCTATCAACTTCATTTGATTATGTGATATTTTTTAACCTGGGCAATATAATAAACGAATTTTTTCCCAACAAAGGGATAAATTACTTGTGGCATCTAAAATATTTTCTTTGGTAATACAATACTAATGAAAATATTAAAGAATAGTCATTGCTGAATGAATGGGACCCTTATGTGAGCTAACACATCCTCTGACCATTCTGTGAAAATCTGCCTTTGGCATTTTAAATTAGACTGTCAGGTCACCATTTTAATGAACACTTCAATGGAGTAATATATGTGGCTGGGGAAGGTAGGGAATAGGGCCTCTTGATCAAAGGGCAGAGGACATCATCAGTCCTTTGGCCTTTTTCAGCACCAAAACCTTCTGTAATAGGTTCTCTACAGCTGAAAGAGTGCGCAGGCAGTGGCATGGATGGAGGCTTTCTACCAAAACAGCCAAGACTGCCCATATCTATAACACAGCTCTCTGTGAAAAAGTCTAAGTACAGTTGTCTGAGAAGGATGTAGAATTCCTCTCTAAGTAGAGGCTTCTGAGTTATGTCATTTCTATCTCTATAAGGTAGATGTTAGAAGAGTCATCAAATCTAAGCACGTCATAAATACATGTGTGCAGAACTAAAGACTGAGCACAAAATTCCAAATTAGAGTCTCTTCCTAGTCCACTGAGAAGCCCAGTGGCAGCATCACCAGCGCGTGTTCTCTCTGTTGGTACAGTGACAGTGTTGTTTTGATTCAATATTAGGCAGAGAATTTAGCAACTTCTTGGCAGGCTGCACTAATGACAAGATTAGCACTATTTCACCCTGGCGTCAGCACAGTCATCACACTGCTCCTGGAAAGTTCTTCAGTTAATTTAGAAGAAATTGCTTCAACAGATTTTGAAAGTGAATGCAATTTTAAAAGGAAATCCATAAATATTGAACCTCCCTCCAAATACCAATACAAAATAAGACAGATTAAAACCAGATAAACCAGAAATATCTCAAGATGCCTATTCCTTGTGCTCACAGTTGTAGAGCTTTTTGGGGGGCTAGTTGTCTAGGCAAGTTGTATATTGGTTTCCAGAAGTCTAGGAAAAAAGACTATGTAAAAATTGCCTTTATTCAGATAACAGAATTTGAGCTTTTTACCAAAGGTCTCTAAACACCTGCTACTAAATGTGCTTTCTAGATAGGTACAGTAGCTTATTGGTTTAAATTCTGCTTCTAGAATCATAAAATTTGACAAAGTATCTGCTGTTTCTATCAAACTTAAAGCACTCTGATAACAGTGGTGGCACATGCCTTTAATTCCAGCACTCTGGAGGCAGAGTTAGAGAACAGCCTGGTCTACAGAGCAAATTCCAGGACAGCCAAGGCTACACAGAGAAACCCTGTCTCATAAATGAGAGAAAGTGAGAAACAGAAAGATGAGAGAGAGAGAGAGAGAGAGAGAGAGAGAGAGAGAGAGAGAGAGTACTCTGATATAATGGACAAATTTTTAGCCTTAAATATCTTTAGAAATAAAATAAGGGCAAGTGATGAAACAGCAAACAGCAAATATCATAGTACCTAAGATATAGAAATCAATGTACAAACAGATATAACTACATGTGTATATTCTCAGGAGTCAGTACAGGTCGATAGCTGGGTTCAGAGTCAATGTCTCAAATTATGAAATAAGCTTTGGTAGCCATAGTAGTGTGTGTGTGTTTGTGTTGTATATACACGTGTGGATTTCTATGTTTACTCAGTTGTTAGGGATGCACATGTGTTAGTGGAAGCCAGAGTTTTTCTGTTACTCTCTCCCTTCCTCCCTCTGTCTCTGTCCTCTCTCTCACTCTCTCTCTCTCTCTCTCTCTCTCTCTCTCTCTCTCTCTCTCTCTCTGTGTGTGTGTGTGTGTGTGTGTGTGTCCTATATCTCTTCCTGTTCATTGGAAATTCATATATTTGCTCAGGACCTAGCAAAACCCATGTCCACCCAAAGCAACCAAGATTGTGAAGGAGGATAATTGCTCCCTGTTGCTAGACATATTTCTATTACTCTAGCCTGCTTGTTACCTCCTTCATGGTTGATTCTCATAGATCTGCATAAGTTCCCACCTTGTTTGCAATTGGCCATTCTGTAATTAATGGGCCAGAAAGAGCCAAAGCAAATGAATTGCCATAGTAGGAATGTGGTTTTAGTTTTACTTCTTAATGATATTAGGTTGGTGGGGTTTTATTTTGAGTCTAAATGACAGCTGAGGTCACAGATGGCAGCACAAGTCATCAATGATTATTGACCTTTGTGAAGCAGAGTCTCCTTTGCATTTGTTCTGTAACAAATCTCATGTGTTCCCATAAATAGGGCCTTGATCCTCCTGTCAGGGTGTGAAGAAATCCTAGCTGATGTTTAGTCCTTACTTGCAAATGCAAACTGTGTTGTTATATATTCATCTTGAGCTGATAAGTGTAATGAAGGTACATTACCTTAATTCCACCTCACCTCTCAAAAAATAAATAGAGGCCAACAGGATCTTAATTTTTGAATAACTCCTTTTGCCTTAGTAACTATTCCTCTACATTGATTCTAGTCACTGAGTAAAATTCCGGAAATATCATGTGCTGATACATTACAAGTCTTAAAGGAGAATAAATATTTTGGCCTTTAATCACTCTAAATGTAAAAAAAATAGGCCACCATGTCATTCCTAAGCTAACTTTCTCTTACCAAAGACATAGAAATCAGAAGAACTGAATAATATACGGCTATCAGGTACAAGGGACCTAGTCCTTCAAAGCACAAGTGACTGCATCCTCATCCTTAAGCGAAGAATAGAAGAGATAATCATACCTTTGTTGTCTCTTGTCAGTTTGTCAGCCATATCCCAGTGTTCATAGCCCCGAAGCACGTTACTGGTGATATTGACATGGCTAGCAGCCATGTGGTGGATACGTTGGGGGATGGTGACAGGACCGTTGTTACAATTCCCCATTGTGTCCATGGGAGAGGCATTGTTCAGAGACACTGGGGATGGAGTATTCCTGGAGAATGGAAAGACAGGCCAGGTTAAGTTGGTAACAAAGAATGGTAGCAGGGTTTGGGGTGCATGGAACATCTCTTGTCACAGTGAAATCTCTTAAGAATATCACTAGCTGGAGTGAAGTTTAGTGTGATAAAGATACACATAGCTTCAGGTGATTGCCCACATCCCAGTGACTCTTCTGAGACAAGGTCATAAAACTCTGATCAACATCATAGTTTTATTCAGAGGCTCTAGTGTAGCTGGAGCATATTGTCACTGCAGACCTAAACTATTTGACTAACCCACGCAGGGCTATAGGGCTGGTCCTAGAATAAATCACCTGTGTTTATGTTCTAACTTGAAACACTGAAGACCTCCTGTCTCTAACAACTGGACAGCCCTCTGTGTACACTGTGTTTTGTTTTAAACCAGAAAGAGGAAGCAGGAGGGAGAGTCAGTTGAGTGAATCCTTCTCTAGTATTAATACTGCTTACAAATATATCTCTTAGTTAGAATGTATATGACATGCTGCAATGTTGAGAAAGAAGCAGCTCAGAGCTGTGATACTTATTCTACCTCTTCAGAATGGCAACTGGCAGTTGGAGAACATGATGTGCAATATTGGTCTATCTTCAAAGAGTTTTGTGAAACCACAGTAACATTTGTCACAGATACAGTTGCCACAATAAGTCAAGTGTACTTTTTAAAGGCCCCTTAAGGTGCAGTGTTTGAGAAGCTAGAAAGGAAAGACTTTGACTATCTACTTAGGATTTTCTAAGATGTGCAAAGGAGATGGGCTATTAATTGGTGATTGTTTACCTTCATGCTGGTTTATAAAGAGGAGTCTTCAAATTCCTTACTTTTGACAGTTCCACTGTTTGGACACATTTGTGTTGAGTTCTTTAACATCAGTAACAACGAGTTACCTGTTGGCTACACACAGCATGGAGGTAATTTGTTTTCAGGTCCTGAGCTTAGGATAGCTCCAGGTAGACTTGCCTAAAGACAAGCCTTAATGAATGAACAGTGTCGTAGGCATGACAGCAAGATCTACACACCAGTCGTAGGGAGCCTTTCTTCAGCCACACTTTGAGCAACTTCCCGAACAGATGTATCCACTTTGGGCAGGGCATTTTAAGGGAGTAAAATAAATCGGCAGCACTATGTGGTGACACATTCCTATAGTTGCAGAAGTCTGAGAGGCTCAGAAGTGAACGTTGTTGAGGATAGGCATTTAAAACTAACTAGTCCAGGCAACAAAGCCAGATCAAGGCTCTTAGGAAAAAGGCAAACACAAACAACAGAAAGGAGGGAAAACTATATTTAAGAGTCTACATGTGGATTGTAGGCTGGTTTTCTTTGCTTTATGTCTAAAAGCCACTGATGAGTGGGTACATATGATATTTGTTTTTCTGGGTCTGGGTTACTTCACTGAATATGATGTTTTCTAGATCTATCCATTTGCCTGCAAATTTCAAGATGTCATTATTTTTTTTCTGCTGTGTAAATGTACCACATTTTCCTTATTCATTCTTTGGTCAAGGGGCATTTAGCCCCAGAGAACCTAGACAGCAATTAGGACCCTAAAAGAGACATACATGGATGTAATATACATGGGAAGTAGAAAAAGACAAAAATCTCCTGAGTAAATTGGGAGCATGGGGACCATGGTAGAGGGTTGAAGAGGAGGGGAGAGGAAAAGAGGGGAACAGAGAAAAATGTATAGCTCAATCAAATCAATTTTTAAAAAAGACAAAAAAAAAGAGTTTACATGTTTGAAGTAACCTCTTCACCATTGCAGACCATCATCACAGAGCCCTATATCATGTTCCAAACCCTTAACAACTTCTATTATTAACTACTTTGCATCTCCCCAGGAGCTGTGTTTCTCAGAGTCTATGTATGCTCAAAGAATAGAGGCACATGCATTTGACTGGGAAATAGGTCACATATAACAAGATGCTGAAGTGATATTGACAAGTCCCATGAACAACTGCATCTGAAATCCTCTTCTTCAGATACATAGAAATTGTGTCCACAGTCATGAGAGAAAGTTCAGGTATTTTTGCCAATGGAGTCTAACCTATGGTGTGCTCTGGTCTTGGTAGGAAGGTAGATCTTCAAATTTGCTATGCATTTGTGTGGTCTAAGAACATGTGAGGGTTTTCCCACCATGTTTATGATTTCTAAAATAGTTCTCTGCTTCTCTGTAGCATGATTTATTTTCAAAACAGGGATAGGATATAGGAACTCCCAAGCCAAGGAACACTAAGAAGCAGGGCTACTTAGTGATATAAAAATAAAAATCTTTGTCATCATAGGTCAGACAAGCTATTTTATAATCTCTTTCTTTAGTGATTGTCATTAAATCTTAAATGTTAGTTTATAGCTAGAAATACAGGCATTCTTACTCATAGATGCAATGAGTAGAAGCATGGTTAATACAGGCTAAGGAGGAGAAGATGGAAGAATCTGAAAACTGGTCCAGAATCCAGTTATTTACATATGAGAAATAAGTTGTAGTGTTCTAAACACAGTAGGACAAGTATAATTTAACGAGAATTTGCAATATGTTCTTTTAAGGAGAAGAATTCTAAAATTACCAGCAAACAGAAGTAGAGCATATTTAGGAACATGAAATTCTGCATATCCTGATGTGATCATTATATATATGATGTACATGTATCATCAGATCAACACATTGTCTGTCCCCTTGCTCTCCCTTGACCTCATGAGGCACATGCCTCTTATTGGCTAACTCAGACATCTTGATTAACCCATTTCTAATAATCTGTGTAGCACCACGAGGTGATAGCTTACCAGGAAAGATCTTAACCTGCATCTGTCTTGGAGAGGAGAATCATGGCGACTGCCTGACTTGGCTTCTTTCTCCCAGCATTCTGTTCTGTCTACTCCGCCTAATTTTCTGCCTATTAAAGGGCCAAGGCAGTCTCTTTTTTTAACCAATGAAATCAACACAAAACAGAAGACTCTCCCACATTTCCCCTTTTTCTGTTTAAACAAAAAAGACTCTCCCACATCAGATACTGATCTTTGGTCTCCACAATTGTATGTACATGCTTATACACATGTACATACACATATGCTACACACATGTACATACTGTTTCAGTGAATGAGAAAAACATTATTAGTTGGCAATCTAGAACAAGTCCAGACTAAGAGCTGTAATATTTTTGAGAGCAAGATTGGTTATGCCTTATAGTTTTAAGAGGTAATGAGAGTAACAATAACTATGACAGCAGCCTTAGTAACTGTTGTCTTGTTGCTGTTTTTTAAATCAGGGCACTGAGCATAGATCTTAGAAATTAATTATTATTATCACTAGCCTCCTGCCAACACAGATGTTTGTCTTGCCATTGTCTTAAAGACTGGAGAAAAGACTTCAAAGAAATCAGCTTCTTCCTGGGGGCCATGCTGCAAATTGCACAGAGCATTAGAGATTGATGACAGACCTAATTTCTTCCAAAGGCCTTTCTATGTCAGAACAACCATGCTACCTCAGTCTTCTCTGTACTTGACTAAAGGTTCCATCTGACACACACCCACTTCTATCATCTTTGTGTCTGCATTAGTTTACTTTCAGTGCTCTCCACAGATTCCTAAGTTTTTTTCATACCACTATTGCCTTTCCCAAGTTTGTATGTGGTGTTGAGGTAGTTTTAGTTGATGTGATGGTCTTTGCATGACAACCAAAGTTCTTGCTCAAACAAGTAAAAAAAAAAAAATATTTTCTTTTTAATTCCTTCAACATAGTACTCACCACTCACATGTCTACTGAAAAGCATTTAGGGAGTCTTCAAATGAGTTTCTAATTTCAAATTCCAATTGTTATCCCTGTCTTCTTTCTTTTTGTTATCTCTCTGTAACATTTGAGATGGTTGTCTAGTTCTTTTAACCTCTCTATGTAATGACTTCCAGAACTCTATCAAGGATCTGTAAATCTGGCCCGACTGTTTCTATGTGGCCTGTGAATTAGTGGTGGTTGGAAAAGACAAGCAGTTTCAATTGATTTGATGAGAAAGAAGACTAAGTTTGAAATACTATTAAACTATACATACACACATACACGCGTGGGTGCAGAGTTATATTTCAAAACTTATACAAATATTTTTGTTATTATATTTTTAATTTGAACAGGAAGTTTGTTTCCTCTCCTCTTTTCTTCCCCATAATTTGACTTGTTTATTCTTCTGAATTCACAAATCCCAAAATAGGAATTACCAAGTCCTTCTCTTTTCCCGTATTACTTTTCTGGACATTTTTCACAGTCACAACTGAGACAAACCTACTCTCAACTGCCTCTTCATCTCTCATCTTTCCATCTGTTTTCCTGTGACAGCCTCAGCAAGAGTGACGTGGTGAGCAGCACCTCTGGGTAGTTCCCTCCCCAATCACTAGCCAGGTGAGGAGGCTTTTAAGTCAGGGTGCTGCCCCTGGAACATGCTATGAGAGTCTGTTGAAGGAGCACACCATTCTTATTAATTGGGAAGCCAGGGTATCTATCGGCTTGAGATAAGAAGGCCAAACACCCAAACTTGTCCTATAGGTCTTCCATTAGACTTTTGCTTATACTTGTAATTTCTCTTCAGTGAACTGTGTTCTTCTGTGATACAGAGATCATATGGACTTCATCTTGGTGATCACATCTGTCACACAGGACCTTGTGTGGAACCAATGGATTTGAAGTAGTTGCTGAATATGTGTGACATCCTCCCTATGTGATTATTTCAAAACATGACTATTAACTAAAGGGAATGCAGACTGAAGCTCCTTGAGAAGCATTTAATGAGTCTTTTCATATGACCTCACAGGCTTAGAATGTATTTTGAGTTCTTCCATTTCAGAAAAAAAAAATCTCAGCAATTCTTTACAGGCTGTTTACCTGACCTTACCCTTGCTTTATTCTGTAGTCAGAGAAAATAGCTTTCTCTGGGCCTCTCAATGGTTATTTCTATTTTCTGACCTTTCAGAGAGAGAGAGAAACATCTTTCCTTTTTGTTCGTCAAGAGTAAGACCTAATTCAACAATCGGAGCAGCGCTTCCTTTCAGCACAGTAATTGCACTGATGTGTAGGTTTTAATGGATCTGTTCCCTCACTCTGAATGGTTTTATGATCTCAAAGCAGAGTTCACTGGCCTATTGCTTTTGGAGTATACTTTGGAGATACTTATAAAGTGACAGTAAAGGCTATTTTACTCATGAGGAAGGCATTTTGTCAGAGATGCAAGATTTTTAATATGATAAAAATGGTAAAACCAGTAATAGCAGGCTCATTGTGAATGTGCCCACTGACATACTTTTTTCTTCCCATACTGGTAGAAAATGGGCTTTTTGAAACTAGAATTGACATGGCTAGTCAGGAAAGTTTGCAAAGGTACATGATGGAGTTGAAGTGGGATTCATAATGGCTCTCTATAAGGCTCATCTTCTCTATGGTCCCAGTTGGCATAAGACCTTACTGCTATTATTCAGAGGGAGAAAGACAAAACTAGAAGAAGAGGGGTCCATTTTGTTTAATCAATGAGATGTATGCAGCCTCAGGTCTAGAGCAAAAGTCTCCTTCAGACTCTCATTGTAGTGTTGTGAAGTCTAGGGAAGGACCCTAAACAGATAGGGTTCTAAATAAGGCTACATGTAAGTCTGGGAATGTCCATGAGGTCTTACAGCAGCATCAGAGTACATCCTTTTATATTTAGGTCGAGGTGTTTTAGTATTGATCTAAAAATCTTCATGAAGACCCAGATAACTGACTATGTACCTTCACATTTTCAACTATATTATTCCTTAGGTTTTAGTAAATATCGCTTGCCATATATCCATGAATATTCCATTCACTTTTCATTACCAAGTGGATCATTGACAAATCATTTCAGTGGATTTAACTTTCTGCCACCTCCCAGAAATGGCATGTGACTCGCTATTTCATTAGCAGATATTTTATGGTCATAATTTAGTTTATAAATCTTAAAGGAACCACATCATTTGAAACTTTTTTTGTCTCTCCAACAGCTGAAATTTGGCTAGAATTTTGTGTGCACAAAAAATAACTGCTGTCTTAAAATTGTCCTTCACTCTTGAGCAATCAATGCAAAATACGTGGGGTCTATCCAATCATTCATTTTCATGAAAAAGCAATTTTTGGTAGGATACTTACTTTCCATTGCCTACCCAAGGAGATGGTATCTGACCAACTTTTGAAGCGTTTTGCTGAAAGAGAGAGAGAGGGGGAAATAAGGACATCTATTTTGTGTTTATTAATTCTGAAACAGATGTAAGTGTGATTTAGAGTACATTAATATTGATTGAAGCATTTTGGGATGCAGAACTTGGATGTATGTGCACATCAGCACACCACGACGCACATTCGATGAAAATAGCTGGTTAGGATAATCAGTGGGCTCCAATCAGGACCATGAAAGTCACTTGATGAAAGATCTTATATACTAAAAGGCCCAGTGAAATCAGACTCAGTTCTCCAAGAAGTGGTTTAATTATCCTCATCTGAAATTTATTCTGCAAAACAAGCCCTTCAGAGAGTACAAGTAAGCTTTTCACCTTTAACTTTAGTTGCAAGCTTTTGGATACAGGTTTGACTGTAATGTCTGATAACTAAGGAAGGTGTCAGAGACAAGCAATACATTTTTTTTGCTTGTTTGTTTTCAGGACTCATTGTGATTAGTGGTCTTTACATGCAAATGTTCATGGTTGGCAGTCTTCTCTGTTTAGCAATGCAACGGGTCCAGGACTGCATTGCAAAGGTAGTTAGAACTCAAAACCTTTTCTTGTTTCTCTGACAGAATCTGGCTGATTTAAAGCACTGGCTTTCTGGGGGGGGTGTGTTTTTGTTGTTTTGTTTGTTTGTATCTGGTCAGAACCTTGTGGGTCAGAGAAAACCCTGATACCACTACCATGACAGGGCAGGGATCCTTGTGACAAGAATCTGAGCCAGGTCTGCTCTTGGCCATTGGTGCCAGACTGTGTGTCTTCTACTGCCTTCTGGCCTCCAGCCCCCTTTGCAAAAGGAATATTTGAGAAAGAGAGAGAGAGAGAGAGAGAGAGAGAGAGAGAGAGAGA
>NW_026068182.1:429824-494012 GCF_014885135.2 Alexandromys fortis
AGAGAGAGAGAGAGAAAGAGAGAGAGAGAGAGAGAGAGAGAGAGAGAGAGAGAGAGAGAGAGAGAGAGAGTCACAACTTTCTAGAATCCAATAAGAGTTCAGTGCTACCTTGGTGTCACAGAAAGCTAGACATAGTGTGCATTCTGAAGACTTGACTAAATGAGCACCGCACATCCACAGGCAGGTGGGTTACTTAACACCTGCTTGATAGTTTCCAATTCCCTGACAGGGCACAGAGGGCAGATACTAGAACAGAGGCTATCAGGAAGATGACAAGCCAGCATCATGAGAATGACTTGGAAACTGGCTAGAAATGTACATTCTCAGGCCCTATCTCAGGACACATGTTTGGGGCATGGGACCTGGCCATCTGGGGATGTTAGATGTCGAATGAAATTCAAGACCCATCTTTCTACTGTACACTGTGAGAAGGTAGACTTAAGACAGGACCAGAGAACTATTGTATGCAATCCCTTTCGCCCACATAAGACCTAGCTTTATGGCATTCTATCCATACCACACAGTCACTAGGGATCTTGCTCATGTTTTCAGATGGGTCCCTAGTACTAGGGATTCAGACAGACACTAGTACTTACAGGATATTTGCTACAAGGTCATGACATAGTTCACTTCAGATAACTGCTAGGTGAAATGTGGCCAAGAGGTCTCATGTACTTGGCAAAAAATCATTTTCCAGATGGGCCAAAATGAAGGAGCAGTAAGCCACCTCAATTTTCAGTTGTGGCCAGTAGTAGTAGACAAATGCCATATTGGAGCACGGAGTAGCCAAGCTTAGTGGCATGCTCCTGCTTGGATTTTTACGTGGGTTCATTCCCAAATGTTGGCATTGTGTGTGGTTACCTCTCTTGCTTGTTTGTAAATTGAAACAAAAACAAACAACCTCAGTTCACTAGAGGATGATTTTGTCCATTTGTTTTCTTGGGTAACCAACAGAATCAAATGCCTTAGATGGAAACTACAGCTCTCCGAGGTTTCCAGTAAGCAAAACACTTAGAGAGGCATAGAGGGATGTCCATACATTGTCAGTGTAGCTATGGTGACTTTTGTCCCTGCTGAAGGATTTCTTAGATGGTCTTTTTAATTTTTTGTTTATTTATTTATTTTTGTTTGTTTGTTTGAGACAGGGTTTCTTTGTAGCTTTGGAGCCTGTCCTGGAACTAGCTCTTGTAGACCAGGCTGGGCTCAGACTCAAAGAGATCTGCCTGCATCTGCCTCCTGCGTGCTGGGATTAAAAGCATGTACCACCACCATCCAGCACAGGCCTTTTTAAGATGAGAGATTAGTTACACCCACAGACACAAGTTATGATCACCTTGATGGCAGGCAGAATGCATCTCCTCTAATTGCAGTCAAGAGGCTGTTATAGACCTTCGGCATTACTGCACCTTCTCACTTGGGAATCAGAAGACTGTGGCCTGTGGCAGGCAGTATCTGTCTTCCCTTAATCATCTGACATCTGCTAACATGACCAGCATGTTTCATTCTGGTTTTGATCACCCTTTACCCACAAATCATACAAAATAAGAATTACCTTAAAATATTCCATCAGTGATCTGGAATACTTCATAGCATGATCCTTTTTCAGCTTAAACATCCTCAAATAGAGAAGTGACAAGCATCGGTAGCTGCGTGAGGAGAAAAGGATTAAGTTAGCAACAGTGCCTCAAGAAGACTGCACTGCTAAATACACATTCATATTTTGCAGTCAGTCGTCTAATCTCAGTTTCAGGAACATGTGTAAATAAAGACACTTAGTAAATGAAGTGGAATTATTTCAATCCCATTTTGATAAGGGTATAAATTAAGGGGGGAGTAGACGTTCAGTCAGTGACTGAAGAAATCCATTAGTTATCCTTTAACAGTTCACTGGAAAGCCAGAATAATCATCTGGAATAAGCTGCTTAAGTTGATGCGGCATGTTCGCATCCTGCTGCATTTTCAGCACTTTTCTTGCGACCTCGTGAAACTCACCATAATACTGCTAGCTTTTTGTCCCCATCAGAAGCCAAGGGGCTTGCAAAGTTCTTCAGCCTCATTGCATACCTATGAAGAAAAAAAAAAAGACATACTCAAGTGGCATCTTGACCTTTCAAAATTCTGATTACCCAAATGACTTAGACTCTCCACTTTTTCTTTAAGGCAGAGGCCAGACTGGTCCTTTCTAAAAACCATATACAAAAGGGTGATCTACACAGCACAATGGGACCTGATGCGACATCAAGAACTGAACAGTTTAATCATGGATTCATGTTCTAGAATAATGCTGTAGAATATCCTCGAGTTTCTGGCTATGTATGAATGCTGGCTGGAAAATATTGTCTCTATGAGCTTGCTAGGTAAACAATATTTGTTTTCTATGCAAGGTAAGCAAGTATGTCCGTCTCAGTTTACTTTATGACAGATGAGGAAATAATAAAGAACCACGTCTGACATTCACTAGGGAGATCTCAATCAGGTAAAAATTATCTTCTAATAGCTCAAACTTTATATATGTTCTTTTATAAAAATGTGTGCATGCATGTATGCGTGTTTGATGTGTGTGTGTGTGTGTTTTGAAGGACTGATTTCATACCATTTTTAAGTCTAAACAGCCCTACCTTATGTGGCTTGTATATTTTGCCTTTCCATTTTCTTTAATTATCACTGTTCCATGATGCTGTGATAAAAAGATCAAAAAGTTCTCTTTGCTTTTTTTTCCCTTCTAGTTGAGCACAACTCATTCTGAGCATTCAGTCTTGAGAAATCAATTCATTGCATAAAATCATTGTCTAAGCTTTAATGCAATTTCACAGGTACTTTTAGCAGAATAAGTAATTGAGTTCACCGTAGCAGAAAAAAAAATTGAAGTACACGTGTAGGCTGTGTGAGTAAGCCCTCATTTATGGAAGGCAATAGAGAGCCTATCATATCCTCTTATTTGCTACTTATTACAGCCTCTCCAGAGCACCAGGGGCCCTGGCTCATCCCCACTCAAGACTTTGAATTTTCTCAGCATGCTATCTGCTCTGCTTTCATGGTAACTTCTCAAAATCTGTTGAGAGAACGTTTTCAGCAACGGGACTTGTATACTTGATGTGGCTGCTTTCCATTGTTACATGGCAAGTAGTGGTATTTTAATAATGTAATATATCTAACTTTCTTTGACAGCTGTATTACTGAAATGTCAAGTCATTGTGGTGAATTCTTGTTTTCACAAATACATTTCTATTATAGATTCCCAGGACTAAGAACAACTCTAATTATTTGAAATAAAAAACAGGATTCTCCCTCTATAACCAGCATATTGTTGGGAAGAGAGCAATAAAAATCTCTTCCAGATAATATTGTACTACTAAACACTGTATTCATATTGCAGTCATCCCCTAATTGCAACCACATTCAAAAGTGATTCAATAGTGGATTTTCAGTTGGTGAAATGGGCCTAAAGACCTAATTCATTTCAAGTCATTTTATTCCCAATAGAAATTTCTCTCATTAAAAAATTTGCAAATCACAGAAAATATGATAAATAAAGAGAATGTATAAATGAGATCATGCAAAACTGGGGAAAATCTGAAATAAAAAACTTCCTTGATGAAATCTGATGAAGTCCATGTATTATGCCATTGCCAGTGCCCTGATTATGACCCTGAACTTCAGCTACAGAGGTTATTATCATGGAGGCAATCTGATGAAGGGTACTCAAGAATTCTTGTATTAGTTCCTACGACTGCATGTGAAGCTTTAATTACTTCAAAAATCAAATTTAAAATAGTGACTTTAGAGAGAATGTCAATAAATTCTCCATTAACTTTCACCAAGATTCCACAAAATATATTTCTGTCAGTACTAATAGATGATGTAATGATTAAATTATAGTTATTTTATAAATAAGGAAATGTATTTTTGAAATAATTTAAGAAAGAATGATTTAATGATTCTCTTCATCTTTTTATCACAGAATGTAATTTGGTGTCTAACTTGTGAATTATAAGAGTTGTTATTCTTATGTGTGAGTGTGTCTGTACAATTTTATGTGTACCAGGTACTACATATATAGAGCCCATAGAGGAGAGAAGAGGGTGTTGAAATCCCTGGAACTGGAACTATAGGCAACTGTGAGCCTCCATGTGTATATGCTAGGAACAGAACCTGGGTTCTTTGCTAGAACAGCAAGTGCATTAATTGTTAAACCATCTGTACAGCCCCTGCTTATGTACTTCTAGAAGAGAATATGTTTCTTTAAAAAGTAATAAGAAAGAAAAAAAATGTAGAGAAGGAAGACACTTATAATCTCACCCTTTCACAATTACAGCTACAATCTTATTTCCTTCTACTTTGATTTAGATGCATGCACATTTTTATTGTAATTTGTATGTAATTAGGCAGCGTGATTTAAGTGTTTTGAAGTACTGGAGATTAAATCCAGGGAATCCCACATGATAGACAAGCATTTACCACTGAGCTCAGGCCTTCATTATACATTAATATGATTTCACATTTGCATGTCACTGCTTAGACTTCATCGCTCTTATGTATCAATGGCTGCAAAGTAGTTTTGAATGTTCTATGATATAATTAATTACTCTTCTATTATGATTTTTGTTGCTTCTTATTGATTGTTGTCATATACATACATATGTGTTTATCTATCTATACATATACATATATGTATTGTGTTCTACAATACTGTTACGTTTTTCTATATTTTCCTTTGTTTTGCCATTCCACTATTTTACTTAGTAAACTGTAACTTTCAGATCAACATTAAATAAACCAAATCCTAATAGTTCTTTTAACTTTCCTCGAGTTGCCACCTTGTCTCATTTTGAGGCACTAAAGCATTTTCTTTTTTGAGATGGGGCAGACGTTGTTTGTTTTATTCAATAACAGAAAAGTATAATAATTCAGCATTGTGAAAATGTCTTTAAGGAAATTCATATTTTCAGAGATTGAAACCCTGTATCCAGAGATATAAATGTTTTCTCATGTGGGTTTTTTTGATATATTTTCAAATTGTTTGAAATTTTCAGTGATGAATTTCTATTCTCATCAGCGATACAGAAGAGACCTACAATATAATTTTCTTTCATCTGGTTTTAAATAAGAAGTATTAACATTTTCTTGTTAACATAGCATACATTGCCTGAATTTGCATATTTGAGTGAGTCGAGGAACACAAATTGTTTGTTCATTGTTCATTCACTTTTGCCATAAATTTTTTATTATACTTTTTCAAAAATTATATTTTTTACTAAGGAGTATCTCCAAGACAAACATGGTTGAATGACCGAAGGCAAGGTTGTATCTTTCCTTGGAATCAACCTTTGTTTATTATTATAACTAAAAGTAGTAGTAATAATAATATATGACTATAGTAATAGTCATATATTACTAGATAATAATATTACTAGATAGTAATATATTAATAGAAAGTTGTACAAAGAGAGAGTAATGGGAACAAAAGAAGGTAAGAAGAAAAATGTCATAATGTACATTGTCTTTCATATACAGATTTAATAATAAACTACAAATATTTGTTTTGTTTATATATTTTATGTTATATAACATGAAGGAGGATTATTTGAGAAGAGGAAAGGAACCAGCTAAAAAGGGAGGGGAAAGAGGAAGGAGGTAGGGGCAATATGATCAAAGTACCATGATATCTGTATAAAAAATATAATGAAAGGTCTTATTTTGTACACTTACAAAAATTAATTTTAAAATCCTTCAGTTCTATGGTGTTTATAGTATTCTCTATATTTACTCTTTGGAATACTTTCTTTGGGAAATTCTTAAGATATATCTGTCCAGTGTTTGTTTGAAGGCTTCTGCACAAAGATCTGAAGTTATTTAACAGTTTATGTATAAAAAAGCCTGATAATATAAAGAAGCCTTTCATAGCTAAGCAATGGAGCTGGCAGGAATAGAATAGAAGAACCTCTCAGATAAAAACAAAAAAACAAAAAACCCTACTCATCCAGATGAAAGTAATTTGGTGGTTGATGGATATTGATCAGTGGTAGAGTACTTATACAGCAAGAACAAGGGTCTAGGTATTATCCTCAGTATAAGAAATGATAATTGTGTCCATGCAGTGAACTGTGGTACATGTCTACTATTTAGGGAAAGGTTAAATTCCTGTTCTAAGATTTTCAAATCACTGAAAAATACTAGAGTGAGTACTTCTTCTACCTCCTTTTTCTTTTCTTTTTGATTTGCAATAAATTTTACTCTACCAGGTTCCTCGCTAGCCCCATAATGGCTCCCTCAATCAAGATATTGCTTTCCTTGCTCTCCCTCTCTATTCTTCCCTTTTCTCAACCATACCATTCCTTCATGTTCTACTCACCCATCTCCTTCTCCCCTCCCTTTCCACTCTCCCTTCTCTGTCCCCCTACATGGTCCTAATTTTCTTAGGAGGTTTTATCTATTTCCCCTTCCCAGGAGGATCCATATTTGCCTCTCTTAGGATTCTCCTTGTTACCTAGCTTTCTAGGGTCTTGGACTATCGGCTGGTTATCCTTTGCTTTATGTCTAATATATTCTTAGGAATCCACAGGAATGACTCTACCAAGACATCATACATTTTCATTAAAATATGAATATTAATACAATAATATATGCAGTTAATATATATTCCTCCACTATCTTCCTTTCTTCTTGATCTTCAGCGCTGCCAACACTCTATCTGAATTTCTTATTCCAGATGCATGAAAATTCTGCTATATACTTAAGACCTTCAATATCCCAAAGGAGAATGTTGTTTCCTTCTTATTAAAAATGATCCTTTATTTATTTATTTGTTTGTTTGTTTGTTTGTTTGTTTTTGTGTATATGCAACAGTCCATCTTTGTAGATCAAAAGACAACTTACACAAGTCAATTTTTTCCTTTCTGCGTCTGGGCCTTTGAGATCAAACTCAAATTGTCAGTCTTAGTGGCAGTCACCTTTACCCAAAGAGATATCTTTCCAGTCCTTCCTTCCTTTTATAATAACCCAAACAGAAGGCCTTAGAAAACATGGCTCTTAATATAAATCTGGAGAGCACTAATTTTTTTTTTTTGAAAAGGCAAGCCAATGCCACATGATAAAATGATTATACTTTACTTTCACCTGTGACATCTTAATTTTAGATTAATGAATATTACAAATTATCAGACTCACATTATAACCTCTAAAGGGGATAATTTATAAAACAGTGTCCATCAATTATAAATATTCTATGGCATTAATAAAACGGCAGGAACTAATTACAGTGACTTTTGGACACACTAATTGTGGAAATTATATTTAAGCAAAAAGCATTAACAGCTTCTAACTCTGTATAAAATTACTTTGGGAATATGAGTCTAGGAAAGCTATTTACCTGAGGAGCTCCACAGTCTCAGAATACATGGTATATGGTGACTTTGCTTCCAGAGGATCACGTTCCATGGCATTGCCACACTCAGTGAAGGAGAGCGCTGCATCAGCATAATTCACAGCTTTGCCAAATTTCTCAAACTGAAACAGGAAAATGACTGTCAACTTGATAGTCTTTTTTCACCTTAATATAAATGAACCATTCACAGCTGTGAATAATTTTGTTCCCATTTTCCAGGGAGCACTTATCATTAGACGACTATGGGTAGTTAGCACTGGGGATAGAAGTCACCTAGTAAGCAGAGACTAGAGAGGCTCCTAAGCCTTCTGAAATGCAAAGGACAACCTCTGCAATAGAGAACTAGATGTTCCAGATGTTCATCTGAGAAACCCTGAAATGGAGAAAGGACAGTGTGCAAATTGGTATTAATGATGAAGGAACTAGTTTAATGTTTTATTGCCCTGACTGTGACTGATTGAAAAAGAGGAAAATGCTGCCAAGGTATCAAAATGGATTATGGCATAACTGTTGGTGTTTCAGTTACATTTGGGCCAACCAAAATCTAAACAAATTACTTGACTAGTTTCTAATCACCAAATGTACAGAACTAACCAGAGACTGAAGTATCATTTAGTCAGATCTTGCAATTAAGCCTTGCTTTTGTTATCTTCATAGGCTGCTTCTTGCTTTAGAATGTCATCAACCCAATCTCAAGGTGGAGAGCAACAAACTGAAAACTGAGAAGCTCCAGGATGATAGTTGACAAAAAGCACATTATTCTTATTGGAAATGATGGGTTGAAATAGCGTCGAAAAGCCCAAAAATATAGCACTGGTAAATATTTTTTAGTAAAATTTTATTGCAAAAGGTTTTAGCCTTGATAATGATCATGATAAACTGATTTAGCCATACTGATTTCTTTTTCACATGTAATGAATATTATATATGACACTTTCATAGTGAGCATTTTAATAGGGTTTTACACTTTCAATTTTTGATAGTTGGGTATAGGAATTCTACTAATATCGAGCCTTATGTCAAATAACCACTATAATGCAGATTTAACTATTTTAATTTTTGCATACCTTTTAACAAAATATTGTGTATGCAATGTGAAGATTTCAACTTTTAAATGACAGAGTAGCTCACTTCTAAAAATGATTTAATACATGTACTAAAGAAATTCTGTGATATTTTGTGTAGCTGTTGGGTAGAAATATCACTTTTCATTATTTCAACTTTTTGTTATAGAAACCTAAGTGCATAGCTATAAACTAGTTTCTTTCTATTTTGTCTTATTAGATGATTTCCATAAGTTTTCAGACTTAACTAGCTTTCCCTTTGGGGAATTAATATGTATATTATGGTTCTTGAAGGTGAGTTTTAATTCACAACCCATAGCTGGAATGATAATTAAATATTATCAAGACTCAACCTATCTTTTTCCAAAAGGAGCAAATATTAAAGTCCAGAAAGAAAATTACATAGCCATAGTGCCAGATAACTTCAGTTTCTCCATTCCAAAATTGAAAGGTTTGAACTAGAAATATTTTTTTGTAACAGGAAGATAGATTAAAAACCTCAAGGAAAATATCATTCTGATTATGTTTCAACCTTTACCCCTGTGATCATACTTCTCCAACGAATTTCCAAAGACATTTATATACTACCAACGAAGTTTTCACAAAAGAAAATACTGAGTATCTCTTTATGTGGTTGTTTTGAATGGTCCAGATCTAGGTAGTAGTATTTTTTACACTTTAAGAATCAATTTTTGAGCTGGGCGGTGGTGGCACACGCCTATAATCCCAGCACTCGGGAGGCAGAGGCAGGCGGATCTCTGGGAGTTCGAGGCCAGCCTGGTCTATAAGAGCTAGTTCCGGGATAGGCACCAAAGCTACAGAGAAACCCTGTCTCGTAAAACCAAAAAAAAAAAAAAAAAAAAATCAATTTTTGTCCCCATGGAAACAATATCTTCACAGCTGTCCATGATTTAATTCCTTAACCATATTCGGGGATCTCTGTAGTTTTGATATTTCTCAGTTTTTCTAATGGCCTCAGATGTGCATCAAGGTCTCTTGATCATTCCATGTGCCACCTTGTAAAAGGGACATTCATATACTTTCTCATTCCAGAACTGAAAACATTTGCAGAAAACCCTTAGTCTTCCAGGCAGCACTACTGACACCCAGTAGCTTTTAAATTGTTAGCCATCATCCAGTGATTATAGGCAAAAATCTACCCAGGTCTCTTCAATGGCATCCTCAAGCCTCCCTTGTTGTTTTTGTGTGTAGTGGTGTGGGAAACTAGTTTTCAGGAGAAAATCCAGCCTTTAGCTCTAGTTGGCACTGCAAAAACTGTGATGCAATATCATTTCAGGCTCACTGTAACCAATGTGTGGTCAATATCAACTGCCTTTGCTTATTGCATCTGCTACTTCCCCATTTTTTCATTTCTTACTGCTGTTTAAATTGCTAAGGGCTGAAATGACACAAGGCAGTGCTTGAAGATAGTATTTTTCCTCATAATGCCATTGAACTGATATTTGCAATTGTTCTGAGATACAGTAAGCAATGAGGTATCTAACCCTAAGACTGTCTTTAGGACCATGATTCTTAAACAGTTGCATTTGGAAGTCAGTTGGTTATTATGGCAGGACCTCAGTCCAGTAAATTTGTCTTTCATTGTTTTTTGGATGTAGTTTGAGCAACTCAAATGGCTGCAACATATGGTTGAGATCCCTTGTTATGAGGATCAGTTAGGATAAATGATTCAACATAGTAAGCTTATCACTAGTATAGCTCAACTACGATCCTGAGAGATAGAGTTATTTCATGAGAAATCAAGATGATAGCATTATCATCCTGTGATCAGAAGACAAAAGCCTGACTATGAACTTTGCTCTCAGTACATGGAAGCAAATGCAGGAAGAATCTGAACTTTTTATGTAGCTTACACTTCTCCAAATCAAAGGTTAAGACCTATTTTTAAGACTCAAAACCTTCCATCTTTCTACCCCAGATTTGGTTTGTTGGGCCCAACAGAAGCTCCCATCATACCCAGAGCAATTCATATAAAATACCATGACAATGGTACATATGAATGATTTTATAAAGTTGGTCCAAAGGGAGAAAAAGTGATAAAAAATAATAACATGAGAACCCAGGTCCAAAGAACTTTGGGAATCAGGGTACTGCAGTATTCACTATCTCCATGTAAGTGCAGCAATGCTTTAAAAAGGTCTAGGTGGTACTACTTTAAGTTTGCCCCATTTGCAAAAATGCATTTATTCCTTGTTTCCATTTAGAACATCACACTTTAGTAGGGCGAAGCAATGAGAAGAAGGAAACCTACCAGTGCATCAGCTTTGTGTTTCAGCTTCTTAGCCTCTTGCATGTAAAAATCAGCATTGTGAACACTAAACAAACAAAATAAGATCTTTTACAAACCAGTGGTTCATCTTTTCATTGAGAAAATGAATAGTACAAATATTTGTGGTTATTAATTTATTCCTACATGATGCTTGATAAAAGCATACTAATATTGTCACTCACTCATATATAATACTGATAGGAACCTTGAAATGACACTATAACTGGACTTTGAATTGCAGGATGACCTATTAGGACAGAAACCTTTATTCTCTAAGCCCACTTGTTACAGTTGCCCAAACATGTCATATAAAACATAGCTATAAATCTCTCTATATAACTGAAGTCATGAATAAGAATGAACAAAAATGGCCTAGAAGGAGAACTCCACCTTGGGAAACAGTATCAAAGATCTAGTATTAAAGTGGCCTAAAGACATTTCCTACTAGAGATGGGAGTATGCATGTGCAAGGGGTTTTCATTTAACATTACAAGAGCAGATATGAACTTTTATATGAAGAAACACATGCATGGCACTAGAAAGTCCATACTCTCCTCATCCCCAATCACCACTCCCAAACTAGGTCTGCAATAATCTGGGAAGAACATACGAGTCATCAAAAGTGAGCTTGGGTCTTCGAACATTGGTGCTGCTGCTAGACAGGAGGGGCAAGGCTGCCCAGGATGCCATCTCCAGGTGACTACTATCCATAAGGCCAGTAGTGATTGTAGAGGTGATGGTAGAAATAGTGGTGGTGGTCATTGTGGTGGTGGCCGTGGCAGTGGTGGTAGCAGTAGCTGTGACAGTGGCAGTAACAATGGCAGTAGCAGTGACAGTAGCAGTGGCAATAGCTGTATTGGTGACAGTAATGGTGGCAGAAGCAGCCTTTTTTGGAACATCTCCCTCCTGGAAAAAAGGAGGGCAAATAGCCATTAGATCTGGCTTTCTTAAAACATTTCTTCACCGATGTCAAGCACAGTAGGAAACAGCAAGGTAAGGGAGACTGCGCTTTTGTTTCCTGGCTGCCCAGGCCCAGATAATCACACAGAAACTATGTTCATTGCAACATTGTTTGGTTAATGTCTTAGGCATGTTCCTAGCTAGCTTTTATATGTTAAATTAACCCACTTCTATTAATCTGTGCATTGCAACGAGGCTGCGACTTATTGGTAAGGTTCTGGTGTTTTATCTAGGAGGGAAGGAATAATATAAGGCAGAGAAAAACGTTGAAGAAAGACTGAGAAGTGAAGGGAGGAAGGGAGAGAAAAGGATCAGGAGATCTGGCACTGTTCTGCAGCAGTCAGTGTCCTAGCTGGCTGGAAGCTGACACATCGTTGACTTATGAAGCCTTTGACTGCTATCTGACAAGTGAATGCCATGGTATTTTGAAGCCTTGAGAGAGTAAAACCTAGTTTGCATTAGGTCAAATACCAAGTGAATAAGAGACTTTTGAGAGCTTTGCTTTGAACTGGCATTGCTTAAGAAAATCTGGAATTCAGAAGACAGTATGTGTTGAGAATAGGAACTATGTGCTTGCACTGTGTCCTGAGACTGCCTGCCATGTTCATGTGACAGATTGCTTTTCGCCACCTGGCAACTATGGACTAGCCTGCCTTTTCTATCTCTGTTAATACTTTCCCTGGTTCCACTTATCCCTTATATCCTTACTAGCTTGTGTCTCCCTAAGATTGCTATGACTCAAGGTTTGTCCCTCAGTTAACTTCTTTCTTGATCAGATTTGTCAAACTTCCATGTGTTGATACAGACTCAGCAATGAACAGATGATTCCAGAATGGAAACATCAACCTTTCCCTTTGAAGCTCTGAATCTGCAGTGACCACTTCTGTAAAGATCCGCCAAGATGGTCCAATTTTTTCTCAGAAACTTGGTAGGAAAATAACTATTTTATTCGAAGAAAGGATGGTATTCCATCTCATCACTTAGGAGCTTGCAATTCGGTTTGCCAGTTCTTGTGGTTGTCTCCATCGTAGGAGTATTGCAACAGTCAGGTAGAGATAAGTGCCTCTTCCACTAGCAAAATGACCTTGTTCCTGTAGCCAAATGTACTTTCATGTCCCTTGTACCATTCACAGGACTGTCTCTCTTCCTTTTTAGCTATAAATCATCAGCCATTTTATATTCTCCTTTGAGCACAAGTATGTCTCATTGGTTACCTCAGATTAAAAGCTATTTCTGGTTTATGGCTATGCCCCTTCACCCAGTGCTCTTAGAATTTGCTGAGTGTATCCAGGCACATAGGAATGCATGCTTGCCATGGTGAAAGAATTCACTTTAAAGATAAAAGCTAAATATGGTAGTCCTTAAATCCATGAAAATTGATCTTTTCCACTTGATCCTTGAGCTTCATGGCTATCAGATAATTCTTACTACCTAGGCCACATTAATATAAATGTACAGAAACTATATATATATGTGTGTGTGTGTAAATTCTTATGATGTATATAGAAAAATATTTTAAAGATAATCATAGATTGTGTGTAGACCAGATATGTGCAGCTGTAAGAGACTCCTATACCAGCTCCATATCTGCATTGTTAGAGTCAGACTGACAGTGTCAACTGTTTCTATGACCAAGATACCTGACATGAACCTTGAAACACCATATGTACCACACATAAGGCATTGATGATAGTACTGAAACATCTAACTGGAAAATATTAGATACAGTCATGATCCTGAAAAGAATGTAAGCATGAAATCTGTCTACAAGTCCATACATTTTAAGAAATCAGAAATTTGTCATAAAACATGAAAGAATGATGCATTTCCAGGAGAAAATATACTGGTATTTATAACATTTCCCCAGTAATTTCTATCTCTTGGGTACCTGACTATATTTTCATGAAGCATTACCTTTCTCATAATAAAATTTATAATATTTAGAATAAGTAGTTTAATTATCAGCATTATAGATTATTTTCAGCTGAAATGATGTGTAATTTGATGATTAATTACCTTATGTGAAAAAGTACACACACACGTTTGCAAATTTGGAAATTTTCAACTTCACATTAGTACAAATATTTATATTTGTAATTGCATTTACCTAAATAAGCATGTCATTCTAGTCATCTTAGATATTTTAAATAAGGAAGGCTTGTGTGTCGGGGTCTTCAAAGCTAAGAAACCTCATTGTCTTTTATGAGTTGTTAAATGGACTACAGAGTTCAGGTCTAAAAATGTCATATCAGAAATCTAAGAAGTTACTCATATTTTCATATTTAAAGAAAAGTGGGCATATGTAGGTGATGTATATCCTCATTTATTGATATATGTGTGGATGTGTGCATAGGTCTAGGGGAGATATATATTTGTCATTAACATTCTTTATTCTTTAAAATTAATACTCTATTCTTAAAATTAACATTCTTTAATTCTCTCATGGTTTCAATAGTTCATATTCCTATAGCTGAAAAATAAAGTGGCATTGTTTATGGATATTGAAATGATACCATTGTAGAATCTATGCTAATCAAGCTGCATTACAGAAAATCCAAAGGACTATAGAGTCATTTAGTGTAGAAACATTAGTGTGCCTTTTAGAAATAGATTCATATTTAAGATCAATCCAGTTTAACCATTGTTTTTCCAACAATTAACATTTACAAATCTGAGTGGTAGAAAGAAGCAATTTGGGATTCCCTTTTCCTGTTTCGTGACCTTGGGTGACCTTGATTCCATCTGTTTCTTTCATCCACTAGAAGATCAGTGCCATCTACATGGCATTTTCTGCATTCACCCTCAAGATACAGAGACTGAATCAAAGGACATTCTATTATTATAATAAAAATAATAATATTAAATAATAATATTAAACTAATAGAGTTTGAGTATGGCTGGCAACCAACAAGCAGCCTCTCGCTACATTTGTATACAATGACACACTTGGCTTTTATGTGCCTATTACACCCTTGTGACATTCCTGAGGCAAAGTCCCACTGGCTAAGCTGCATTAACAATGTTTTATTTGACACAGTATTTCCTGTAAGAAACTTACATTTATAGTTATCCCTTTGAAAGTAGCACAGAATTTGCCTTCACTTCTCTTAGGCTTGGAAGAGGTGAGTTGTCCAGCCACTGAGATGTTTTTGTCTTGACTGAAAATCCCATTGTTGCCACTGACATTTCTGCGACGTGGAGGGTCCTCCAGCAGTGGGGAAAGTGCAGGAGGGAACAGCTTTTCTTCTTTTTTCCTGTTTGTTCTCCTGGATGAATTTCTGTGGAAACAAAAAGTGTAGGGTGTCATAAAGTCTCACATTGCTTTATTTGGAAATTTTGCCACTTTGCTGCTCTTTTCAGCTGATGTGACGTAACGATTCTTTACCTTATGTGAATATATGTCTATGAACACAGACAATGTTTTTATATATTTTTATATATAGAATATATTTAGAATGCATAGAATTAGAAAGAATTTCATTATATATATATATGAAGATACATGCATACATACATATACAAGACTTATGTCTTAGAAGCAAAACCCCATGATCAATGTAGATATTTAATGAATGCTATCTTATATGGTATGATATCTGAAACTTATCAAGATTGCTGTAAATTAGATTTTTTTCTATAGAAAACACCATGTAGATGTCAATCCTTCCATTTTTTTCAGGATATTTCCTATTAAGACTTAACCAAACAATCTAGCAATGAATGGCAAATAAATGATACATCTCATATTTGAAAAGGTATACTGCGCTTATACACTAAGAAATAAATTACACACTAAAGACTAATGTAAAACATTGTAAATTTATTGTAAAATGCTGTATCTCAATGCTAAGGAATAAATATCCACTCACCTTAAATTGTCAAATTGAAGTACAGATGTAATACGCTTCAAAAAAGTCCACTTAAAATATTCTTTGATGATATCGACAAGAGACATCTGTAATACTAAAAGTACCCCTGTGCTTTTAAAGTGATTTATCTGCCCATTAAATGGGCACCATCAAACAGACTGAGACTTCAAATAAAACAGAACAGCTAAAATCTTATGCTAACTGCCTTACATGGTAATTGGGTCATGGATTTTCATTTTAGTTACTGTCTTGGACTAATCAATGAAGATGACTTGAATTTTAATCTTCTCTTAGACAACTAATATTGCACTGTGCAGCCATTTACTTTTCATGATTATTGACTGCAATTTTCAATGGCAAATTAAGTCAACAAGAATTTATGTTTTCCTCTTGGTCAATTTCAGTCAGTGTCTATATATACAGATTTGCTATATCTCAGAGCAACAAATCAAGGATGAACAAGCATTCAGGTAGTCTGATTTCCTGAAAGAAAAATAAGCACAAGGTCCATGTTCCCTTTTACTGTCATAAGGATTTGGCAACTATAACAATACATGCCCTCTTCCTCATCTTTGCTCTCATAAATGCAATCCTATTTTATGGCTATGTAGTGAACCATTTAAACAGTGAAAATGTTTCTGCCATTATCTTAAATGACTAAAATTAATATAAAATACTTCCTAATTAGTTTTAAGATTTCTTTGAAATGTTAGCCATTTGAACACAGTTGTGATTCCAGATAAAATGATAGTGAACAAATGGATCAGGAATTTTTTATTTTAGATTTCTTTATGTGCATCAGTGGTTTTCCATTTATATATGTGTGTGATAGTGCCTGTGGAAATCTGAAGAAGGTGTTGGATTACCTGAAACTAGAGTTACAGGAGTTTGTGTGTTACCATATAGGTGCTGGGAACCAAACCCAGATCCTCTCCAATAGCAACAAGCACTCTGGACCACTTAGTAACCTCTCTAGCTGTGAATCAAGATTCTTATCCATGAAGAAATTCCACCAACAATAGAACATGTAAATTAAACTAATTATGGTAGTACACGAGCTTTGGAGATATGTGTGTATCTTCATACACACATAAGTAAACTATTGCTGAGATCTCTACAGGAAGTGACTCATTATTTGTAATCAGCCCCTCCACTTGAGCTGGCTGAGAAGGTAGTGAGGTTTCAAGATGAAGAGTTGTTTTTGAGAGGTAATTGGTCTTAAATTGGATGTCAGCACTTTCCCATCTCTAACTGACCTGACAAATGGAGAAACAGTCCATTTTGTGTGGTAGGTACCAGTGTCTTAGTCCTTTTTTCAACTACCCAGTAGCAAACTATAACTGTTGAATATTTAATAATCTCATTGACAAAAGACATCCAGGGAACCTTTTCTAAGAAAGCTCTCACTGTGATGGTTTTCAACCACAAAAGGATTTTTTTTCGTATTTTTGATTTTATTTAAATAGAATACAAGAGGACAGTAGATCAGGAAGAAAGAATATCACCATGGCTTTGTCAAGTTCTAAATGTTATGAAGTATTCAAAAGAATGTTCATAAGGTTGATGGGGTAACTTGAGTTGTTACAATCAGACATAACATCTTTCATGGGTTTAACAAGTTGATTTAGAAAAGTGAGCACTCTCTTAGGAGTTTCTAAGGATCTAGAGTGAAGGGTCAAAGAACAAGGTAGCAAATAAAGCTTGCTAGAGGGTTCCCAAAAGAAGACCCTTAAGACTCCAATCTGCCTCATCCTTCTTCAATTCCAATGATTTGATGCTGTCAGCAAACATAAGACTCTGGTGAAGGTCCTATCTGAGTGATAAATACTGCTCCCAGAGAAATAGTAATTTTCCATTTAGTGTTAAGAGCAGAGTTCATACAAAGCCTGTGCTATAAAAATACTATTTCTTAATTGAGATTTACTTTACTTTGATAATGACTCTTCCATAAAACAGAGCAACAATTCACTGGGTTGCTTAGTAATATTGCTTAGTAAGGCATTGAAGGTGTGTCAATATCCCACTGCTCTGGCCTCTATGTTTTATCTGTAGGTAGTCGGAACTGGGCCCAGCTTGGGAACTGAGGAGGTGTTGCACCACCACTATGTTGTTTCATTCTGGAAGAAAGACTAGGAATGATTATGTTTGCCCATCAAGATCTCTGTTTTCTCATCCACCTGGTTGCCCTGAACAAAATGAACTCAGGTTGCCATCACTGGGTTTTCTTTTCTGTGAACTCTGTTAATGAATATTGTAAAGACAGACTCTACCAAAGAGTACATATATATGTCACAAACAGTAACTGGTTTTCAGAGTGGGGGCAGGCATCTTAGAGATCAAATGTTGTTATGTAGAGCAGATTTAGCAAAAAGGACTCTGTTTCTGCCTTTCATTTCAAAACAAGATGCCAGACCCATACAAGCTAATAACTTCTTCCCAACATTTCATCTGTGGCAGATGATGCTGTAGCACTGATGTTAAACAGTAATCTGGGAGATCAATTGTTAGCAGCAGTTGTCCAGATTGTCTCTCTGCTTTGGGCTGCTAATAGACTCCAAAACTGGTCTTTGAAGGGAGTAATCTCCAATATTGAATGAATTTATTGCAATAATTACACAGACAGAATGTCTCGAGTAGCTGTCATGATTGTTAGTTAAGTGAAATTTATAAAACAGAAAGAACTCATTCACAATACTTGCTAGACACAGAGGGTTAGCCTTTCTGGAGAAGGATGATGTTCTTCGACTGGGAAAAGGACAAGGAAGCCTCCTACTTGATTTTGGAAATTTGCCAAAGAGAAAGAAGGGAGAGAAGGGGCCAATTGGTTGGAATCAGCATACTCATCTCTACCAGGCTTTTCTTAACACAGAATTGCCCTCCATGAGGGTAGAGCACAATTTCCCAAGCATGTCATTCTCCTGGCCTCTGTGGAGTCGGGATGCAAGTACTGGTCTTCAAGATTTGTATTAACATCAGGAAATGGCATTCAACGAGGCATCATATCAAGATTAAGGGAAATTGTCTAGTCATCATCAGAACTAAATCCTGGCCAAAAGCACATTGACCTGATTAAGATGATATACATTTTTCTGATATTTTCTCTTTTTAATTCACTTTTTATTTTTATTTTTTTTTTTGTTTGGCAAAAATCACTCTTGATTCTAGTTAGACATTATAATGGAACAAGAAGATCCCAATATGTTCAAATATGATTTTTTTAAGTCAAAACACTCATACAAGGGTCATCACACTGAAACAGGGAAAACTTACTCTCTAGTGTTGGGAGGCTTATGGGGTGGGGCTGGTGAAATGCAAGGAGGAAGCAAGCAGATAGTGTTGTCCTCCAGGCGTTGTTTCTTCTCAGGGATTTTCTCTGCTGCTTCTGCTGGCTTTTAGAAGAGGAAAAATATACAGAGCTTGAGATACACCACACATTCAGACAAACATGTTTCACACATTTGAAGAAAATGGACAAGAGAGTTTGCTTCTATTTAAACTTCTATATTAGATTGGAGAGTTAAATGAGTACTTGTGATCAGACAGAAATGTAATCAACATTCCCTAGTCTAGTCCTACCAAGAGGTTGGCACATAAGAGGGTTAAACTTCACTGTAAATCTCTGATTAAAGATTGTGTAGCATAGGAACCTCCTAATGAAAGTGAAGACAATTTATTATGTTCAATGCTTCTCTCATCCACTGTGCCTTTACAAAGTGATAGTTAGATTCCCGACAAGAAACCTTATTTTCTCCGAGGAGTGGATATGGGTTGGTGTGGGGGAAAGGTGGGGGGGGGGGTGACGGGAGGTGGGAGGAGGGGAGGGTGTGGGAACTGGGATAGGAATGTAAAATGAAAAAAAAAAAGACTGTTTTAAAAAAACTTTAAAATTAAAAAAAAAAACAATAGAAGTCACCAGTTATATAACTAAAAAGAAATCAAGGTTAGTTCGGAAATGAACATTGTAATCTCAACATGGTAGAAACCCTGTTTAAATAGCATAGGGCTTGAGGGTGACCTAGAAAGGCTGTCTATAAAATCAACAATATGCAAGGGAATGGTCCATCTGCAAAACGTGTCCTTCGCTGTTAAATGTGTTCACTCTCACTCTACTGCTGGCATCAAGAAGAGAGAAGACTCCAGGGGCAGGCCATGGACCCCACACTTCTACCCACTGTTGTGGAATTCTTTTCCTGGATAAGTTCCTGTGTGACTCTAAGGAGCACTGAGCTTCTCTGAGCCTGGAAGCCTCTCCTCAGGACTCACCTGCCTGATAGCATTGCTCTGCCTCCTACTGATCAATCCCCTTTAGCCAGTCAGTCTCTACAGCTTCCCTTGACTCCTGTCTTTCCATTTCCCTGGCACTCCCTGCTTCCTTACCACTTTCCTGTCTTCTTGTGTCCCTGCCACCCAGGAAGTAGGCCCCCTCTGTCCAAGTCTTCTATAACTTTTACCCCTTTCAGAAATTGACTGTCTCCCTAGTGATGCCCAGTGTTCTGCCCCTCCTCCACCTCCTAGTCACTGCCTCTATCCCAGGAATCCCCAGGCTTTCCATACCATCCATTCTACTCATACTTTTCTGCCCACTCTCCTAGAGTTCTTTGACTTAGAGTGTCAGAAATGTTCGGTCTCAAAGTATTTTCTTACACATTCCGGGACACTAGCCTCTTAATCTGCTCCTTTCTACAGCTGGTTTTAGTATACTATTTGCTGGCCTCAAAGTACTTACAACCTCAAATTTGAAACTAGACACCTGGTGTTCCCAATAACACAACTTCTTGTCTCCCAACAACCCTGCCTCCTACGATTCCCTGTCCCTCAGGACTCATCTGAGCCCCTATTCCTCTGGTCCTCAACACTGCCCTGTCCCTGAGCACTCCCCATCCCTGAGCACTCCCCTGTCCTTGAGCACTGCCCTGTCCCTGAGCACTCCACATCCCTGAGCACTGTCCTGTCTGTGAGCACTCCTTGTCCCTGAGCACTCCCTGTCCCTGAGCACTGCCCTGTCCCTGAGCACTCCACATCCCTGAGCACTGTCCTCTATGTGAGCACTCTCCGTCCCTGAGCACTCCCCATCCTTGAAAACTCCCCATCCCTGAGTACTCCCCTGTCCCTGAGCACTGCCCAGTACCTGAGCACTCCCCATCCCTGAGCAATTCCCATCCCTGAGAACCCCTGTTTCTGAGCACTCCCAGTCCCTGAGCACTCCCTGTCCCTGAGCATTCCCCAACCCTGAGCACTGTCCTGTCCTTGAGCACTTTCTGTCCCTGAGCACTCCCTGTCCTTGAGCACTCTCTGTCACTGAGCACTCCCCAGTCCCTGACACTCCCCGTGCCTGAGCACTCCCCTGTCCTTGAGTACTGTCCTGTTCCTGAGCACTTCCCTTCCCTGAGCACTCCCCATCCCTAAGAACTCCTCATCCCTGAGCATTCCCCAACCCTGAGCACTGTCCTCTTCCTGAGGACTTCTTGTCCCTGAGCACTTTCCATCCCTGAGTACTCCCCATCTCTGAGCACTCCCTGTCCCTGAGCACTCTCCTGTCTCTAAGAACTCCCTGTCCCTGAGCACTCTCCATCCCTGAGCACTTCCATGTCCCTGAGCACTGTCCTATACCTGAGCACTTCCTGTCCCTGAGCATTCCTTGTCCCTGACCATTCCTATACCCTTAGCACTGTCCTGTCCCTGAGTACTCCCCATCCCTGAGCACTCCCTGTCCCTGAGCACTCCCCAGTCCTGAACACTGTCCTCTGCCTGAGCACTGTCTTCGAGTGCCTTGTTTAAAAAGTTGCTATTGTCTACAGGTCTTCTCTTAACAAAATGAGCAATGACCAAGCTCAAGACATCCTCCTTGAGAGAAACAGAGGGAAAATAGAAAGGATTAGGAGGTGTACTTCTACCTACTATGGTGCTTACTATTAGCAAAATAGCACCACAAGAGGACTTGATTCTGAAAACTTAACCCAAAATACAGAAGTAAATAAGAAAGAGTTTATTAGCCATAAAGTCATATCTAGACATATTGTAATTGGTAAAAGTGACTTTGTATTTCCCCTTCTGGTGACCCTATTTAGGCCTAGAATTGAAACCAAAGCATGTTTAGGTGAGATTTTCACAGAGTAATCCTTCAAACAGGTCAGTAATCCTAGAAGGCTATCTAAAGCCTTCCTGTGCCAGATGCCAGGATGCCCCAACATAGCTGACTCATTAGTGCATTAATATGTTTCCAGAAAAATGAACAAGTGGAGAAGATGCACTTGGCCATTGTAGGCAGATGGGCCCCCTGCTGATGCTGGCATGGGGAACTGTAACATATAATATAGGAGCTACTTGCATTGGGAGCAACTTAAGGAGCTGACTTCTGAGACTGGCTACCTTGGGGAAGATGCTTCTTTGTAATCTAATTCATTAATTATATGTCATTATTTCTCATATTCCTTAACAGCTATCTTTGAGAATGGCTCCCATCACACCTTGATCATCCCTAACACTGTTGTGATATGCCAAGCATAAAATTTCTTAGAAAATGTCATTTCCTTTACCAAAGCTTGTGGTCCCCTGCCATTGGTCTCCTTAAAAACAGGACTACAGATAAAGTTAGACTCTTCTCACAGCCACCTGGCAGACTCTGTGGAGATATTTTGTTTGTGATATAACAAATAAAGCTTGCCTGAGGCAGAGTACAGAGCTAAGCCAGTAGAGGCCAGGCAGTGGTGGCTCACAGCTTTAACGCCAGCACTCAAAAGGCTGAGGCACGTAGAGGAATCTCTGTGAGTTCAAGGCCAGCCTAGACTACAAGAGATCATCCAGTCTAAAAGAGAAACAGAGCCAGTGGCTCACACCTTTAATCCCAGACTAGGGAGGTGGACACAGGAAAATGATATGGCTGGGCAGAGAGAGGACTATAAGGCAGGAGAAGAAAAGAACTCAGAACATTCATTCTGAGGATTCCTGGAGACAGGATCTTGCCCACTTTAGTCTGAGGATTCATAGAAGTAAAAGGTCTCTCTAAGAGGCTGGCTGCACTGCTTGTCCGATCTTTCAGCATTTACCCCAATATCTAACACTGGGTTTCGAATTTTAAGACCACTTAGAATTTGCACAACAAGCCTCCACTGGGCAACTCACCTTGTGCTTACGCTTGCCCTTAGCGACTGGCTTTTCCACAGCGGTGGCAGCAGTTTGACGCTTGGATTTTGAGGCAGTCTCCTTGTGCTCTGTCTTGGCAGGTGTTGCTGGAACTGTGTTTTGGCCAGGTACTCTCGAAAGTAAGTCAAGGTCAATCTTCACCCAGAGGTTTTTCGGATTTTCGTGTTCCCGTAGTGGGGACAAAAGCTCAGTTTGCATGGCAGGAGGAGGTGAAAAAGCTGACTCCTCATTGCTGGTGGATAAGCTACTGCTGCTGCTGCTACTGGTGGTCAAGGTGCTAAGGGTCAGGCTGGCACTGGACGGATCCTTGGATTTGGAAGTGTGATTTCCGGGGGCAACGCAAGGAGGCAGTACTTTGATCTGCAGGATCTCTTCCTGATCTGTGTTGGAGTCAGATGTAGATGAATCTGTTTCAATGAATTCCCGGGACTTTGGTACAATCTTTCCAGGCCCTCTATACTTCTTCTTCTCAGTGGCCAAAGAGGCGTGGGGTCTTGGTTCTTTCCTAGGAACTGGTTTATGGGCCGTGACTTTGTTGCGGCTTCGCGGCGGGTCAGGAAGCTCTCCACTTTCTTTTTCTTTGGGAGTGCTGCTGGTAATATTTGGTTTGGGCCAGGTAAACTCCTCAAAGCTAGTGTTTTTCTCAACCTTTTTGGGCTGTTTCTTCCCAATTGTCCTTTGAGAAACTGTGTCAATTGATGTTGACAACTTATGCTTCAAAGCCTTTGTTTCTGGGGTTTTCTGAGTGGGCCTAGGTCGAGCCTTCTCCCTGATGAGGCCAAGGAGAGGCCTTTCTTTGGGTCCAGCCACAGTCTGGCTGGGGTTTGGTTTCACTTTGACCTGGATTTCCACTGGTTGTATTATTGGAGGAGGCAGAGAAATGGTCTCCATGGGTGTCTCATTTTGGCCACAAATAAATGACTTGTTCTGGGATGTGACTTTGTTCAGCCATTTGTCTAGCTGCCATTTGTTGGTGGAGGGTGGCTCAGGCTGCAGATTGAGAAACAGTAACAACTATGAATTTTGCATCTGTGAATACTTTAGGGGGACTTTCTGTGTAGTGACTATTTGCTTATAAAATGTCGGATGATGTGGGTTAGGAATGTAGCTAGCAGAATAATTGCCTAGCATGCATGAAATCCTGGGGTTCGTTCTTAGAACCATATAAACCAGGTGTGGCTCTGGAGGAGGAGCAAATATTCAAAGATATTTTGGAGTATATAACAATTTTGGGCTTGTGACTATTTTTTGAGACCTTGTAAACAAAAACAAACAAACAGATGACTGAATATTAAATGACAATCCACGTGTACACACAGACACATCATCATCATCACATCATCATCATCATCATTGAGAAACATACTTTCAGAGAAGATTGAAAGAGTGATTTGCTTTCTACTTGCATCTGACTAGATAAAAGCCATCCAGCTACAAATCAACCAAAGTCTGTTTTTTTTTTAACATCAGTTTCTATTGTCCTTTTGAAAATATTCTCTACTCTAGCTACAAAGTAGTTCTTCTCAAGGAGATGCTTAAGACTATAGCCCAGGGTTCCTGAAAGAGAACTCTGTTCCCAAAGTCTTTTGCTAAGAATCATTGATCAACCTATTATCAAGAGACAGAGGTAATGGTGTCTAATCTTGAAAAGAAATCTAAGTGTTTTTCAAGCATGTTCAGAAGGAAAAACTTTCCATCTTCAGAAATAATAGGATCTACTACACAATACTGTCATTCATTGATCTTTGTGTTTTTACTGTAGGATTAAAAAAAATTGACTCCCTCAAACCACCACACTTTCTTAAGTACATGAGCAATAATCAATTTATGGGGTTGCGTATGTGTAGATATTAGCATTCACTATTAAGCAATAGAAATGGCATATTCAATTCAGGCTCTTGATATTCAACCCTGAATTCTACCAGTTTAAATAAAAAGCCATAATTTTTTATTAGAATATCTCTTCTTCTGAAAGCCACCGATCATGTGGCACCAGTAAATAGAGGATGGCAGAATTAAAAAGAGTTAAGTAGCTGTGATCCCAGCCTATAGAAGATAATAGCAGGTAAGTATGAAGGGAACAATATGAGCTGCTATTCTTAGTAGTGTAGCTCCAGGGCTAAAACTAACTCTGGCAGCTTACTGATCTGGGTGTCAGTCTCAGCTTTACTATTGTATAAGTATGAGAGCTTGGAGGTAGTTTTGGTTTAACTTCTCATAAACATTGTCACCTATGAAATGGACTATAGTAAGAGAGAATACAGTATCAGGTTGTTAGCAAGAGGAAATGAGAAAATGTAAGTCAAGTGTCGAACATAGCATTTGCTATTTTTAACAGCAATAAAAAGACTACTGCCTCCTCTTTTTGGTTATTAAAAAAGAAATGTATAAAGATCCAGGAGATGAATTTCCTTGTTGTACCATATGCAGACTCGGGAAGCCAAAGCACTTATCCTCAACTCATAGAGGATGGGAAGGAAAAAACCTAATTCTTCTGTTTTAAAGTTAATTGTTCTGGTGTTCTGTGGTGCTAGGCTAAATATTTCATAACTTATTATCAGACATATGGTGTGAATTGAAATAAGGAGCATCTGACTACTTGAGCGCTGTTTTACCTTTATGTAAAGACATATTTCTCAAGTCTTCCTCATTTAGGATCCATTTATCACTTTAATGAATTAGAAATAGAGTTAAGGGTAGGAATCTTCAGACCCAGAAGTGGGTCATAACTGGTTTTGTTTCTTTACTTAAAAAATTCATTGTAAGCTTCATCATTAATGTACTGGTTCTTTTTTGTAGGATGAGGCTGGAGGCTCTGACTAGCTAAGTGACTCTCACAGAAAATCAGACATAGAGCAAGCAATCTGTACAACACAAATTGAAGCACACAGAATGAATCTATCTATGTTAGGACATATACAGATATGTGCTTTAGAGAAATAATCTCATCACGGTTCTGGCTACGTTTCTGAAGTAGCTACTGTACTCCAGTACTTAGACTGGTGATATATGTGGCATGCTGCCTGAGGCTCAGCACATAGATGGATGTTGTTGCCTTGACAACTTCACTCACCTCTGGAGTGGCCACTCGAGGAGCATCATTGGACTCACTGTCAGTAGTGCTGCTTTCAGTATCTGAGTCTGATTCTGAACTGCTCTCTGACTCACTGGAGCTGCCAGACCCCACCGCAGATGGAGGCTGTGGTGTGGCCAAGAGTGGGCTGAAAGAAAAATGACATCATTTATTGCCTCATCTGGTCTCAGACTAGAAAGAAACAGCCCCATTCAACATAAAGACTTATTAGTGTGTGAGCTGAAGGCAGAGTAGAACACAGGATCCCCATCCAGCAGAGACAAAATATAGGGCACCAGGAGCCCAGTGGCAGGGCCAACACCAATGGTTTGATTGGAACAGCAGCACTTTGACCCAGCACGGTTACTTTTCTCCCAGGAAAGCCTCCCCACCGCCATATTCCACATGGAAACTTTCAGCAGAGATTTCATACCTTATGGATACAGACTAGAACCTGAGACTTAGATGTTTAAATTTCCCATTTATTTCAGTTAATATTCCATTTTTATTGTTACCTTACTGCCATTCCTAAATTCTTGGAGTATTATAGACAAATTCTGTCATTCAGTCCCAAATAAACACACAGAGGCTTATATTAATTATAAACTATTCTCCTATTGTTCAAACTTATTACTAATTACCACTTTCAACTTAAACTAACCCATAATTCTTATCTATGCTTAAGCATGTGGCATGATACCTTTCCTCAATAAGGCATTCTCATCTTGCTTCTTCTGTGTCTGACTGGAGACTGTGTCTCAGCCTTTCCTCTTTCCAGCATTTTCCTAGTCTGATTGCTCCACCAATACTTCCTGCCTGGCTACTGGTTAATCAGTGTTTTATTAAGTCAATATGAGTGATAATTCTTTACCGTGTACAAGAGCATTATCCAACAGCAGAGTATAGTCCAGTGTAGTCATATTTCTAAGAACTGGTAACTTCAGTTTTCCTTTTAGTGGAGGAAATTAAGGCCCAGGGTCAAGGAGGGACTTGATTAGACCTCATGGCAGAGACTAGCATCTGGCACAATAGTACCCTAGCTCCTTTAAAGGAGCTAGGCTCAGTCCATATTATTCCAAGGGTCTGTTGGATACAGGAGTAAAGAAATGAGAAAATGTACTTCTTTGGGTTCTTCACTCTCATTTTTGTAAATGCTTTGAAACTTTTATCAAGGATGTAAGACAACTGTCTCCAATGATTGATTTTTAAATGTATAAAGCTGATCAAACAAATTATTTGAAGAGTTACACCATCTGCTACTCTGCCCTTGTTGGGAATCAGCTCTTCATTACCAATTATTGACTCTCTGTGCACTGCACTGAATCAACAGTCTTAGAGCATTCTGGACCACAACAGGGATTTTCTGTCTCTTTGCCTCTTGTTTCTTTGGATTGAGTTCTGCTCTTCTTTCTATTATAAACTGTACAGAAAAAATCCACAAAAACAAAAAAAGCAACAACTGCAAAAACAAAAACAAACAAACTTTGAGGAGGGTTTTCATCTTTGTGAATCTTTTCAACCCTGGCTTCCTTCGGAAATCAATTGGGGCTAGCGCATTTTGCTTGTGATACTATGTCTGGTCCCCACTTCTGCTTGTCACCCCACCCCTGTGCTTCTTAGTTCACACACTACTGCAATTTTCTTGACTTTCTCACCTATCATTCTTCAAATCTGAGGTAAAAAGTTCAAACAAGAGGCAATGCCCTAACCTTGTGGGCCACCTAATTCTCTGGCTCATCTTCAAACGTAAGATAGACATTTCAAGAATTCTCTTGTGCAGGACTCTAGAAGCATAGACCTTTATTCCTTGCCTGAAGCTATAGAGGTTCATGCCCCATCCCACACCCTCCGCAGAGCTCTTCTCCAACACTGTGGCTCTCATCACTGGGATGGAGATTTCCTTCCCTGCTGCTAGGGAAGAAATGGGATCCTTTTATGGCAGCATGGGTTCCTCATCAGCCACCATTCAACACAGAGAACCCTTTTCACCACTTATAACTTCAATCCCTAAAGTGTGGTCCTTTAATCTCCTAGGTTTTCTTTCATAGAACAAAGGCTCATCTTAAATTGCTAGCTGCCAAGTAAATGCTATCCACAAGCACTTTCTCTGCCAAATACACCAATAGATTAGACGAAAACACAAGAAATGGGGGACTATATCTGTTGGGGAAATGTGTATATATTTCTCTTACAAGGAAAGGGAGGAAGCCTGTATTTGGTGCTTGTATTTCTCTACATTTCTTTGCAGAACTCCTTTTAAGTGCCAGCGATAACTCCATACTTATGCAAAGTACCATTTAAATTGAATCAATTGTTTCTATCTTTAGTTACTAAAGACTAAGAGAATATATCTAAGTGAGACTAATCCAGAGATTAAGCAAATTTGTCCTCAATTTCCCTCAAGCAAACTTTCAATTATAATTTAACACATCTGAAATTCTGAGAATACCGGGTGGTGAATTGAGGGATTAAAAATCCAATTTGGATCAAAGATTATTATTTACCAGTAAAAGGCTGCTTCCTAATATTCATTTGTGCATGCATTTATTTGTGGCTTCTTGTAAGAAGTTAGTCATCCTGCTATTATCAACTTAAAACAGGCTCTGGGTTTACTTTGGGATATTTCTGGATAGAGTTCCTATTTACTAGATTATTTTTAGAAATTTCCGTAAGAGAACAAAGTGACCACTGAGTTTATACCCTCAAGATAAAAGCACTAGCATGATACACATAAAACACAGATATTTTACTTAGCAGATTCAATTTATTCCTCTAAACTAACTCAGAATGAAAGCTTCACAGGATTAATAGGGAACTGTGGGAACATGTGTGTTTAATGTAAGTGTTTTTATGCACAGTCATTCTGATGGACAAATGCATATGGTAAATACAAATTATATATACATATATATATCCTATAAAACCCCTTAATGAAACAATAACAGTAACCTTTGCAGTGTACTTTACATTAGTTTAGGTCAGGGGTGGCATCACATGAATGTGTCTCAAACTTAAAGAAAAGTTCTAGAGCTTTCTAGTTTCAGACACATAATCAAGAGATCACAGACATGCATACAAAACACTGCACCCAGTCTGCTAAGTAATGGAAGCAATATAAGTAAGTCTAAGCTTCACTTTCTATGATGATGGCTGGGACTGCTCCCAGGAACAAAATGAAGCAAAAACAGAAATACTTGTCTTGACATACAAGTTTTCAAAAGCAGAACAAATATCAACATTAAAATAATTGGTTCAGGCCCTTATTCTTGTCTTGAATCCACTGTGGAACTTTTAAGTTGGCAAAGCATCACTGCATTTCATTTTTAGTTATTTACCTAAAGCTGTTAGCTGGTCAGCTAAATTCCCACTTCTACTACATTCATTTTAATATGTCATGTATTTTTAAAATGTATACTAAAGTGACTTCGAATGAATTCAACCAATGCAATACTTAATTCAGCATAGGAAAGGAAGGATTGATGCATAATTTATATATCTTCATTCACCAAGTCTACATTAAAATTATTTCCCACACACCATTTACTCTTATATTTAAATAAACTACATTTCTAAGGAATGCTAGTGGTTTCAATGTGCGATAGATATTAAGATCACTATCATTTAGTATATGAAACTAATGTCTCCACACTCTGTACTCTATGACTTAAACTCTACTGGAATATAACTTCTCAAAGGACACACATGTTCAAAGTCAACAGTTGAGTCTTTTCATAGATAAGCTTTGCTACTGTATTCATCAGTGACTCAGCCTTACTGAATGAAGCAAAGCCTCATTTTAATTCCAAGTTCATTCATTTTGAATTTTGCAAATGCAGCCCAGACTAGAAGGAGAATTCAAGGCACAGAGGAGAGATCAGAGCATGTCACTGGGAGTGAAATTTCAGGGGGAATTAAAATGACTTCTTTCGACAGAGTTGTCTCTGGTCTAAGGATATTGAGGAGGCTGGGAGAAATTATGGATTTTAGAGATGATCTGCCCACTGCATGTTATATTCTAGATATTAATACACTTATGAATGTATTGACTAAATATTTCCAGAAACAACTGGGATTGAGTCGTGACGCTGTAATTAATGAGTAGATGCAAGAAAAGCAAAGAGGCTGGAAACAATATAGAAGAAACTAGGACTATTTTATGGGAGGAGACATGGGGGAAGAAAGGTGGGTGGATTATAAAACTAATGACAGTATTTAAGCAAACTGAAAGTCTATCCTCTGGGAAAGGGAGTTACATGCAGAGTACCCTCCAAGATAATATAAGTCTAATAATCTAGACATTTACTCAGGAATAGTTTCCTTCAAAATTTTTAACATTTTTTTTCCAAATGTTGAAGGGAAATACTACCTGCAAGTCAGTGACCAGGTAGCAAAATGACCGTGAAGACTGTGATAGTAAGATTGCAAGTACGGGTTTGTAGTAGAGTTGGATGGTGTTTAAGATATCTTCTCACTCAAAGGTTATAATCCTTTGACAACTAAATTGTATAGGAGATTTTAAAGGAGGGTATGTACTAGTCATAGGAGAAAGTAGGAGAAAGCATTGATTCTGTTCAATCTGCTTAAGGCAGGTCTAAGATGAGCTGCTCTCAATAGCACTTTATCACTCACATAGCTCTTGTTAAACTCTAGGCTACTAAAACATGTATTCCTGAAAGGCTATTTTATGACTTAAGTTTTTCATTAATTCAAATTAACAGTTTTCAGAAAGCCGAACATTTGCCAAACATTCTTTGAGTCTGCTCCTAATTTAACTGCAAGTTACTTTCCTTAGGAGTAAAGAAAATGTATGGACTAGGCAGTTTACTTGTTCAAATATGTTTACATCAGAAAGAAAATTCTGCATTCTAGAATAGGTAATATATTTGTAATGACAAACAGAAATGGAAAATTTTGACAAGAAACTCTTTGAGATACTGAAATTGGCAACACATACCAAAAGACCCAGCACTTGCCAATGACATGTAACATCAGATATGTTTCAGAATAGATGCGCATTAGATCTTTCTTTTAGTTGAGACTTATGCAAATTTTGACATGGTAGTTTCATAATTTTATAAGGACTACATGCTTGTCTACATAATTTAGAGTAATTTTATATTTGTGTTCATGATTAAATTGTGAAGAGATCTCTACCTGATCTTTCCTCTATTCCCCTCAAATGTTACTTTATAAATTCTTTTTATAAATTTTAGTTTATAAAACTCAGTTTATAAAACTACAGGAACACATTTGCTTCACCATGCTACATCATTCTGAACCCTGGACCTTTTCCAGCCAAATGTGTGGGAAGAAACCACTTTCTGTCACTATTAAGAAGTTTGAATCTTCCTGTGTTTCTTCCAGGATCCTTGTAATCCATTGGTCCAGTGGAAAGTCTGTCAAAAACTGAAAACAATATAGACGCTAAGCAGAAGTATACTTTATGACAGAGATAAAAGGCAGATCAAGAGAAAATGGGATAACCCTTAACACCCTTAAAGGAAAAATACCTTATCTGCTAATATCATGAGCAATAAATATTGAGTATTTTTTGAAAATGCTCTGATACTATTGGTGAGCAGTCAATTACTGTCCACTTGTGACCTGTGTCATATTCTGATACAGCTTCAATGATACAAAACATGTATGTACACAATATTTGTTTTGCTAGCTTGTCCCTGTGTATGAAATGATGTGTGATTCACTCCTATGTACTCATTCATTTTCATGAACCACTTATTGTACACTACACCTTTTAAAGCTATGAATGACTGAAGAGGCCTGTGGTTAGCAGAATAATAACTGACTCCCAATGACATTCAACATAGAAGTTTCCCTTTTCTTAATCTGCAAATTAGCGATAACACATTACACAGCTATTTAATGAAGACAATATGGTCACTCAGGTTATATAATTCCTTTAACCAGTATATCTCAAACTTTATTGTGCATGGGAATCACCTAGAGAGCTTGTTAGTATGCCAGTTCTATTTAAGGAAGCCTGGGGCAAGGTTTGATTTCTCTATTTTCAATGCAATCCCAATGATATCCATACTGCTGGTGGACTCCACTGAGAGTAGCAAGGCTAACGTCTACACAGGGATAATCAAGAAATAAGCCGATAGAAGAAAAAGAAAATAATAAGCTACACATTTGGAATTAAAGACTAAAACATAATTTGATATCAAATCTGCATTTCCCATAATAATTTTCTCCACTTTCTTTCTTTTTTTTCAAAATGTGGGCTTCTCTCTGTCATTTTTAAATTATATATGGTAAAACTTAAGCTTTTGTGTGTGGATGCACACATGCATGTGGATGTGTGAGACCAATGTGTGCACATATGGAGGCTGGAGATCGACACTGGGTGGCTCCCATTGCTCTCAACCTTATTTTTGAAGACAGGGTCTCTCACTGAACCTGAAGCTGATTTATTTAGCTAGACTGATTAGCCTGGGTAGGAGGTTTTAGGGATCTCTCTATTGTCCCCTCCCCAATCTCTGCATGGTTCCCTAAGCACTGGGGTTGCAGGTACATATTGTGTGCCATAGTAGCCAGCTTTTTAATATAGGTGCTATTGATCCAAACTCAGGTTCTTATGCTTGTATACCAAGTACTTTATTTGTCAAGTTATCTTTCTAGCCTCTCTTTATTTTCCTACATCCCCCTTTAAGCTTTCTTTAAGTAATCATTGTGGAAGAGTTTTATTAGACACCTGATAAGCAGGGAGTTTAGTTTAAAACTTTCTTGATGACTTTATCTGCACCAATAATTAATTACCCAAGTGCATGATTCTTCCATTTGACATTCCCTAAGGATTGTTAATAAGGTTCAGAAATGAGATGCTTGTGTCTCAACAAGAATTTGGGTGAAAACAGACTGTATTGATGACTATTTCTAGGAACCAGGTTTAATCCATAATGGAAGTGCTAGTTATGGGTACAACTTTCTGAACATGTACTTTGTACCAGGAATTGGGTTAGTCAAATTTTCCCTTCATCACCAGCACTTAGCTATTATCCCTCTTCCATTTACAGCTATGAAAACTGATGCTCAGCACACAGCAATGACAGGATGAACAACACTTTAAATGCTTTAGAAACTGAACATTCAGTTTCAAAGAAAAAGAAAACAAAGACAGTGAATTCTGCCTCACTGTGGTACCTAGTGAGATATCACTGAAGAAGATGCTGGGGAGGCTAGCTAGTGTTTGCTAATGGGATATTTAATTTTGAAAGCATCAATATTTGTGTGGCACTGGAAGAGTACCTTTTGCCTTTAGAGATCATTTGTTATCAGTTGGAACAAGCGAAACAAGTCCAAGAAACCTTGAACCCTAAGATCCTGGTGGAAAAAAAATCAATGTTGGGTTTGCAGCTGGCACTCATAAGGAGCCTAAGAAAATTAGTCTATAAGAGTCTATATACCAAGATGAAAGCTCTCCAATAATGAATTATGTCCGTCGTGAATCTTAGATGGAGTTTGTTATGTATTTCCATTGGTTAATCTTTGTTCAGGAGTCTTTCTCTGTGTTTCTAGAACTGGTCTGGAGATAGAGTCCAGCCGCTTGTCAGGAGAGCCAGTAAGATTCTCATGCCAGATTCCATGAGAAAATACAAGACATGCTAAGACAGCTCAGCTACTCTGGAGACAGATTTAGGTGTCTCAACACAGGCTGCAGCCTTTTGCCTGTTTGGTATCTCCACCTAGCAGGCTTAGATTTGCTGCTGCCCTGTAAGTGGCCATTCCTCTTCCACTCACTCTAGACTGTTTTTCTTCTCAGATGTCTCTCAATGTCAATCTCTTTCTCAGTGTTGTTTGTTGTTCCATGTCATGTCTGGTCTGTTACCTGACATATCAAGCTTCTAAGACAAGAGGATTTATAAACCACACACTGTAAAATGCTTAGTGTGTTTAGTAAACCCTAGAGGAAAACAATAAAAGTTTCTTCTCATAGATGTCTGGGAAGACTGTTCACAAAAATATCCTCTGCCTGTGGCAAGGCACTTAACCTCCCTATTGTTCTACGCCTCTATGCTCTCAAGTAAGATATTGTCATTATCAGATTAGTAAGGCCAGAATCATTTTTATTAATTATAAGGCATGTGATACTTCTCTTTCAATTTTACTCCAATGACTTTGCTATTTATGATCTGGGACTTAATGGCCACAGGAACACTTGGAATTAGAAGGAGCAGATACCAACTTGTTTTTATCAAAGAAATTCCAGAACTTCTTATTCATGTGCCTGGGACCTGGGGAGAGCAAAGGGGATGCTTTCACATTGCTATTAGGGCTAAAAGTCAATTTTATCTGGAAAACAGTAAAAAGTCTATTATACAATGCATCATTTTTATCATATCCAATGGGGCTGGGTGTGGTGGCACATGCCTTCAAAACTAGCACCAGGGGGGCAGAGGCAGTCAAATCTTTGTGAGTTCAAGGACATTCTGTGCTACAAATCAAGTTCCATGCCAGTTAGCCATGTAGTGGGGCACTGTCTCAGAAAACATAACAATAGAACTTTTAAAAGGGTAACAGGGACTTGGAGTTAATCCCCCATGTTTCCTTCAATAAAACAATGAGATAAGTTGCAAAAAGTTGGTGTTGAAAATATATAAGGACTGGACTTTAAATGAGGATTATCTTGCTACAGTTGGTTCAAAGACAAATAACAATTTCTAAAATGAAATGAATTCACTGTCTTCGCTAAAATTTTCTTACTTCCTAACCATGTCTGAAATATATCATGAAAATGAGTGGCAATGGTATAAGTTAGTGGCAAAACTGCAACGTGGAAATCACTGTTTCCAGCTCCCACAAAAGTGCCAGTAACACACAGTGTTGCTGTGTGAAGTGAATATTTCAGAGCTAACCCTAGGGGCTGAGGGCCTGGGTTAGGCCACTTGTTCTCAAGAACAAACTAATTGCTGATTGTCCTCTTGATAAAATCCCATAAAGATTTTGTGAATACTTACCGGTTTGACTTCCTCACTACTAGAAAATTCTTTGGGCTCAGTAACTTGGCTTAAAATTATTTGTAACTGTTTGTTCTTGTAAAACTGATTCTTAATAGTACCGAAAATCTTAGTCTGTGTTTTCCTCATTTCATATGTGATATTCCTTACATATTTTAATTCCACACTCCCTGACAGATTAAAAGCTATTCTGTCTTTCTTCTTTGACCTGTGACAACAGACTGAATTAAGAACTCCTTGGATTGAAATTGATGGCTTCTGTGCTGATAGGTACATCTCTGTCCATAGCATTGCCAGGTGCCTATCTTTATCACCTTAATGTCAGGCTAAGGTCTTTTTTTTTTTTTTCCAACATACCTCCCATATTCGTCTTCTCCCTGTCCTTAAACTTCCCTGATGTGTGATTCCCCTCTGTATGCTATGAATACGTTTTATTACCACTGGTAGGTAAAGAAGCTGCTTCAGCCTATAGCAGGGTAGAATATAGCCAGGCTGGAAGAGATATATAGAATAGGAAGAATTAGAAAGACATCATGTGGCTGCTGAGGAGAAAGACAGCAGAACAAAACCTTGCCTGATAAGTCACAGCCTCGTGGAGATATACAGATGAATAGAAATGGGTTAATTTAAGATAAAAGAGTTAGTTAATAAGAAGCCTGAGATAATAGGTCAAGCAGTGTTATAATTAATATAGTTTCTGTGTGATTATTTGGATCAGGGCATCGAGGAAACGAAACAATAGTATATGATTATACTGCCCTTCTCTTTCTGCTTCTGCTATTGGAGTTTCCAACAGTGACAATTGTTTTTTTTTTCCCTTCTGCTTGACTAAATCCTTCTTTTCAAGCTCACATCCAAATAGATCTTATTAATGATTTTAATTCTCACAGATATCGCCGCCTTCTGAGATCTTTTCACTAACTACATCATAGCTGAGTACTTATTTTATTTAATTTTATTTAATTGTGGTAGCATCAAGTATACATTACATGATGACACGGACTTTGTATATTAAAAGACTGGCATAATGGCAAGTATATAACTTTATATAATGCTTCAAATGGCCTTCTAATTGATAGAAATTCAGAACAAATCCAGTTGCCCAGTAAAGAACAATATTTAACTATGAAATGTATCAGTATTTTTGATTACCAACAGAAAGCAATGATTCATCCATCCCACCACACATCAAAAAATTCTGAAGCATACATTAAGTTGATGAAAATAATTAGGTTTGCCTGACGATAGATTTGTAATCTGTCAGTTTGTTGTGTGAAGGCTGATCCTAAACAGTGCTCAAATTTTTCTGCTTCAGTTCCATCAACAGAATGAAACTTATTTAGAAAGATCTTTTTCATATAATTGGTATTTATGATAACAGCTTTCAATAGCTCACAGTGTGTATATACATTCATGAGCATGGAAAATGAACACTATATTCCTTCCTGAAAATAAGTACTACATGCAAATAGACTATCCTTATTTTAATTCAAACAAAAATTCCCTTAGTTTACTCTCACATTTTGATATGTTGACCAGTGTAGACTGTGCTCAGGTTGATATTAAGTGGTTTTCTAGTTGATTTTTCCAATGTAATAATTAATTTGCTTATGAAGCCAAATATTCAATCAAGTTGTGATTAAATATAAAGTTGAAGGACTTTCATAAAAGACAGGACTATATCCTTTAGCCCACATGCATTGCTAATTATGACACACATGTTAATAAAAAGAAAATATTCCCTTTCCATAATTGAAAATTCTCTCTAACATTTACTATAATTCACAAAGTATATTGCTAAACAGATAAGGGAAAACATCAACTGTCTCTGTATGAATTTACTCCTATCTTTTCCTAAAGCCATCTACATCATTTATAACACTGACATCTTATATCTTTTGCACAAAAACCATCTTAGTAAAAGACCCTGGCTATTTTAAAAGGAATTCCCTCTACTTGATATTTTGAGTGACAACGAAAGAAAGAATGATCCTTAGTTCTTTAATACAACCTGTCTGAAAAACTTACCTTCCAGCTAACACAATCTCCCTTCTCATCAATGCTAAATTGAAAGAGGTCAGGTGCAAAAGAGAGAAGAAAGGACCACACTTTCCCTGAGCTTGGAGAGCTCATGTGATCACGTACTCAAACCACTTTTACCGTTAAGAAGAAAAGTCTGTTTAAGGCCATGGGGGGGGGGGAGGGCGGGGGAACTAATTATAAACAGCCTTCTTTCTTTCACAAGTGTAATGGCTGCATTCCCAGGTAAGTCTAGATCAGTAGCCGCAGAAATGGCAAGCTTGTGTCACCAATGAATCCACACAGCCAATTCCAAGATGACTTAAAAAGAAATGGAAGCAAACAGGCATCTCGTTAGGAGCTAATAGGAGCTTTGATAACTGCAATGAAGATAGTAGTAATAAAGTCGGGGGGGGGGGTTGGTTTTATTGTTAAGAAGAATTTGTCATGTAGATGAATTTTAAAACTTAGCAGTTCCAAAGAATGCAGAAATTAGAATAAAAATAGATTTAAATAGGCAATTACAAACACCTTTTGAGATTAAACAAATTATAATTGTATTTGATCACTTCATCAGAAAAAAACAGGAAATCTACATGTTATGGATGGAGCGCACATATCATTTTCATGATGTCAACAGTAAATCAAAATGGTACATGCTCTGCACTGGCTAAATTCAACAAATGCACATTTTAGGAATAGTTTCTGGTAGACTGTAAATATCCAAAAGAAGAAAATTATGCTTACTTGCAAACCTTGCAAAATGTACTTTCACTGTATGTAAATGCCTGCCTGTAATAGGACTGCAATGATATCAAAAATTCTAGTAGACTTTCCATAAGTCCAAATCTTTTTCAGCTTCACAAGTATAAAACTTGGGCATTCTACTCTGACAGTTGGAAACTTAGGCAACAAAATATGTGGCAAATAAATAAATATATTCCAGGAAGATCGAGTGCTAAAATGTTTGACTATAATTACATTTCAACCTGTATTTCAGATCATTCAAGGTGTTTAAATGGAAAAGGATGTACATGTGAACATGTGTATGTTGATAGTTGTGTGTATATTTTCATGTGTGTGTGTATATGTGCATGTTTGTATTTGAGTGAACATATATGTGAGAATATATTTAGCTATTTACTAAAACTGAATAGAGCTGATATCAAAGAAGGTAAGTAATTTCCACATTAGTTTTTGCTTCCTTGATTTTCAATACTGGGAACATGGCATCTCACAGATAGTAAGCAAGTAGTCTATCACTGAACTACATCCTCAGCCCCTAAGTAAAATACTGAATAATATGATTGGCTAACTATAAATATAGTTTTTAGAAAAATATTTTCAAATGAAGCACATTATATCAATTTGAAAATAAGAGCCAAAGTATTGAGTTCTACAGCACATAATGGCCCATCGGTCATTTGATAAAAGAAGATATTATTGCCTACCAATGTTGATATTGGTCCCCATTTGTGTTCTAGCCAAATCTTATTAGCATATATAGTAATATTTATTAGTCAAAAATAAACCCTATTTTAATCATATAACACAAACTAGCATTAAAATTAGAATACATAAAGACAAGAATAAAATTTCAAGCATTAATGGTTGGGGAGATGGTTCAGTGTTTAAGTGCACTAGCTGCTTTTCCAGAAGATTCAGGTTCAATTTGCAGCACCCATACAGCAGCTTCTAACCACCTGTAACTCCAGTTCCATGGGATTTGACAGCCTTTACTGGCCTACAGAGCACCAAGAGTGCATGTGGTACACAGATATACATGCAGGTAAAATATCATAAACATAAAATAGGAATAAATAAAAATAAACAAATCCTTTAAATTCCAGAATGGAGGGGTGAATGAATTCATGAGGTCCTACCCCTAACTGAAGAGTTATTGCCAGGTGATGAATGATGGGGGAGGTGGTCATTCTCTTTTTGAGGTTGGCCACTGGTGATTCATTCATACCCAATAGATGACTCCACATCCATGGGTATATGAGCCACTCTGTGAGTAAGTAAATGAGGAAGCCATGAAGTTGGAAAAGAGATGTGATGGGGATACTAGGGGGAGCTTGATAGGGAGTGAGTAGTAGACACATAATCAAAATACATTGTATAAATGTATGAAAATTTTAAACAATAAAATTTCTAAAAGGCAAAATGTCTGAAAGAACTGCCACCGTGTTTCTAAATGCTGTTGATGATTCACTTCATACCAGTTAGTCACAGAGCTAAGGAAAGCTACTACAGCAAAGAGTGCGTTTATATTGAATTGACCTATTCTTGGTTTAGATGATCTCTTTACTCTTTTAGGAAGTTTTTCATCCTTTTATGTCTTCCTCCTGAGTGCCCCTTCCATTTTTCTTTTCCATTGCTTTCTGGTGTTTATTGTTTTCTTCCTTGTGAATTATTGGAATAACCATAAAGGAAGACCTTTTCCCTCCACGTCCCTTCTAAATCACTTGTATACCAATAACAAAATAGTGGTGTGGACAATAATTTCAGAAATAAAATTGTTGAAAGTTTTAACAACTTTATTTCAAACGGTACTTAGTTAACTCCTGTTTAGAATGAACAGGCAAAAAGAAGCTAACCTCCTATCATTTGCATGTTATTAATGTTGTTACAAAAGGGCTTCAACTGAGAGACAAGGCATTTGTAACCAATGCTTCGCTGCCTGTACTCTTTCTTTAGAGCCTGTGTCTTCGAGAGCTCATTATGCATTAATTGTGCATCCAAATTGTACATAGATCTCCAAAACTAAACCAAAGAAACTTTTGCTCTGAGGTTTTACTTTCCTTTAATACGATGTTTTATACACTGTGGTTTATTCATTTATTGCTTGGATGGTTTTTATGAGTTGTGATTCAACATAGATTCTTTTCTAGTATCATGTTTTATAAAGATATGGGGGATGTAATATAAATCTGATACAATTATGGTTATGTGCCATGCAAGACAATACTGTAAATATAGGGAGACTCCAAAAAGCTACTTAGCAAAATGATTTTAGTATACACAGCAGTGTGAAATGTAAGAGGAATCTATAATGACAATGAAGATTAGCCATTTGCTCTCTAACCTTATTTACAGAAGCAATCAGAGGTATTCAGGTCGGGTTAATGACCCTGTCTCCAATTAATTCAATTGTCTACAAACAGCACTGGTTCAGTGACTGTCTCTAAGTCTGCCTCACAGTCTCAAAGGGAATACATAAGACTCCATTAAAAGTGACAATAATAATGCATTTATTACTGAAACACTATTGTATTATAAATAAATTCCTCATGTTAAATTATGCTCCACGCTTTAACAGAAATTCAATTACTGAAATAATAAAAAGACAGTGTATTTGCCAAGTGCTTGGACTATAATTTGGCTGCTTAGTTACCAATGGTGGGCTGTTTTGCATTTTTTTTTCTTCATAGACTGTTTCTTTTGAATAAACGCCAGACTTTTTCATAGAAATTTTATGAACAAGTTGCAAAATGAAATTTTGAGCTCTTGAATCTAATTATGAAAGACATAACGAAATCTATTATTGAAAAAAATCTAGTAAGCCCTTTCTGCCGTTGTTCAGAATGGTCTGGTAATTGAGGTAAGCACAGGTGCTGCTCATTATGGACCATTGTGCATCATCTGAATTCTGGGAACTGTGGAATTCAGACGCTTTAAACTCTGTTTGTGTGAATAACAAACAGGCCTGATTCTGCACTTGTTTGTACAAGCTTGTACACAGCTCATTTGGGACATCGGAGACACCTGCTTACCCCTTTGGAGCCAAAACAGTATCATTTACGTTCTGGCTATCCTTTTGATGACAATTCTGCAAGAGCAACATATTTTGTGTTTTCTCTTCATTCCCACTATCATCTCTTCCACCATATAATAACTCTGACATACTCTTGTCTTCAGTGATACAGAAATTAGTTGAATAAATCTATTGTGATTATTCAATGATGAGAGACAATACAAAGTTGTTAGATACAGTCACAGGGAATAACAAACCAATGCTTCTCGTGGAAGGATGCTGTCACAAACTGATGTTCTATAGTGGGCTGAGGATATGTTTGTGTATGTGCATGTGCACATATGATTAAGGGCTAGAATTTTTTCTTCTTTTCTTCTCTAGGGTTCTCTCATTTGTCTTTGTAAAGTCTTATTCTGGTCTTTAGATGGGTCATTTGGAAACAGAGAACCGCATAATCACAGAGACTTGCTTCCTGTTTTCAGAATGCGAAGAAAATCTGCACATACTGTAGTTTTTTAAGTACCACTCCCAACCCACAGGGCCAGAGCTTGGCCAGCACCCAATAATTGCACAGGCTTGTCAGAGGAAGCTGGGGCTCAGACTGCTGTCCTGAACTTCTGAGTAAAGTCGTAGTAACCCGGATATGCCAACCCTACAATAGCTTCCCAGGGTCTCTGCCATCTTTAATTATTCAGCAAGTCTGACTTTTCTCTGCTTCTCTTAGAGGTTTTACCTATTGGACAACCAATGCCCATGTGATGATGTTCTGTTGTAGAGCAAAATAGACATTCAGGTCATTTCTACTGCCAACAGCAATTCTGGGTCTCCTCAACCACACCTGTCCTTTTCACAGTGACTGGCTATAAGATACCAGACTTTAAAATCCTATGCGTGTAAGGCCTACGGTTGAAGTGAGATTTCATGTGAGAATTCAGGAAGTAAGTTTAAAGTTGTGGTGTAAGGAATGATAAAGGCACCAGAGACAGTGCAGGCACTTTCTAACACTGGTTGTGAGTTAGAAACCTCTGCCAGGAGACAGCATGGTTAATCAATTCTCCCAACTCAGCTGTGCTTGTACTCCAAGGTCCCAGGGAAGTTTTATACTGCCAGAAGTGGATATGCCACAGCTATCTAAAAAATGTAATGGACCGTGACCCATATACTGCTAACTTGATATCTGGTTAACTTGATAGCTGCTCACACTGCTGTTTGCCTCCTCAAGCAGATGAAAGATGTGGTTTTGATAGTATCTATAACTTGGTAGAAGTGGAGGCCAGCCAAAGTCAAGTTCTCAGCTATCAGAGAGTGAATCTGACTACTGGAGTGGGCCAGTTCCACAGCACGTGCATCGGAAGCCCACTTCTCCCTTCCGGTGATCACAGAGAGTATGAGGCAAAGCTCTGCAGGAAGATGAATAATTTGGAAACCCTCATGAACAACATTCTACTGTGTCTCATTTGCACTTAAAGAAAGCTGCCCTACGGACCTTGTGTACTTTTAAGATTTATCTGAAAGATACATGAAGAAGACTTCCAGTCAAAATGTACATATTTAATGGAATTAGATCTCCAGGCAAGAAGATGTCAAAAGGAAAGGAAAATATTAAAGTGAATGTGAAGTGTTCCTCTCCACAGATGTCCTGCTTTGATAAATACCTTCTGGGATGCCATTTACTACAAAACCACGATTTTACTGAATGGAAAAAAAACCTGAAGTATCAAATATAATCTCTTTATAATTGTTGTTTTCACATTTCTCTCTGAATTATGCTTTTGTCATTCAGGAACCTTGATATTTGCCCTTTGAAAATTATTCTTTGTGAAAACATGACAATTATTGTGGAACACTCATTTGCAGTGAAGGGAAGAGCTTGGGGGCTTTATTGCAAGTCTTTATTTACCTTCTGGCTTTGAGAATGAGCGGTTTCACAAGGAATCAAGTCTGTGGAGTTACCTGAGTGCTGAGGGCTGCAGGTAGGTCTGCAGTGTGGACATATGGATTTGGTCATGAGAACATCAAGTACCAGCAGCATTATCTTTAAAAATATGTTTTAGATATTGAAAAGGGTGACAGGAATATGATATTTGGGCTTTTACTTGCCTAAAAGTGTTCTGTGTCCAGATTCATATGTGTGCACACATGTGTGTAGGGAGAATGTTTCCAAGTTTTTTTAAAAAAATGCTTTTGATTCTTATCATGTCAGCAACCTGTAACTTATATTTGTATAAAGAGAAATGTTATATAAATATAACTATATATATACATATATCTGTGGTTACATATGCATATTTATGCTTGAAACAAAAGGCTTGATTCCCTAGGTTTGCTGCAGTTATTTCATATTTATACTTTTAACCCCCCTATATGATTTTTCTGTATATTCCAGTTTCATAGTCATTGGTTTGGGGCATGATAGCACATGATAGCACAGAAAGGAATGAGGGAGCACTGGTTAGAACAATATCCATTTAGACACTTTGGCCTCCTATTGGAAAAACAAGAGAACAAGTAGTTACATTCTCTTGGCTTATGTATTGTGAAAAACTGTTCGAATATTTCCACACAGTCTCATTTTTAATTATGCAGTTAATAGCATTTATAATAATCTAGTCAACAGCAAATAGCATCTTTATAGGTGTTTCGGTTAATCTTGGACTAATTCATGAATTCATTAGTTTATTTACATCCCTTCAAATTAGTTCATCAGTGAACATGAACTATTCTTCCTGTGAACACTCCTACTCCAAACACTCATAATCATCCTCACTATCTTCCCTTGTTGAAGACCACTACCTGTATGCCAAAACTTTTGCAATAGCCTGCATGCTGTTTTCATTTTTTTTTTATCCCAGCCTCTTTCCTTGGTCCTTTCTTGATAGGTTTAATATGATCCTATTATGATGTAAATTGGATCATGTCATTCTTCTGCTCAAAGTTTTCTAATATCTTCCAACTCATTCAAAGAAAAAAAAAAAAAACCTTTCCAATAGCTTGCCGGCTCTTCTGCACTCTGATTAATAGCAAACATTCCTATCTCTTCTCCCAGTATCCTGATCCTTGCTCACTTGGCTTCACTATTTGCTTTCCTATTTCTAGGGCACCTCATGTAATGTTTGGTCTCAGAGTTTTTGCATATGTTGTTCCTCTTCCTGAAATGTTCTTTTCCCAAATCACTCTAAAGCTCACCTCCTCAGTTTCTTTAAGGCTTTGCTCAGATGGCAATTCCCAGAGAGGTTTTCTCTGAAACCCCAGCCCTCTCTAGCACTCATCTTCAATTTATTTCACTCTATTAACCTTTATGACATTCCAATAAATTTTATTATTACATGCCTATGCTGTTCATCATCTGTTGCCATACAAGAGAATATAAACACAGCTAGGTAAGAGATGCAGACCAAATGCCTATATCTCTACATCTTAAGAAGATACATAGCATGGATTTGATAAATAAATACATGCAATTTTAAATTACAAAGGCGACAGATTCAAAATGACTGATAAAGCAAAGCACTAACAACATTCTAAGAATGTGCATGTGTTCAGAAGCTACTCTAGGCCAATTGCTAATCACTTGATACAAATTACCCCAGCCTTCGCATTAATTGTCTGGAGAGAGAGAAACTGTGTTAGATACAGTTAGCACAACTGGAAAAAGAATGTGTGTGAGCTTAATGTTGGGAATCAGGTAAGAAATGCCCCAGTGTATATTTAGATGGAATTCTCAAACACCAAGGCTCAGGTAGAGGAAGTAAGTTTTTCCAAGAATACACAGCTAATTAGTGTGTTTTTCTCTCAAAATTTTAGAGAGGAGCAGTGGCTTCTAAATCGGGCTGTAGTTTATTGTAAAGTCTCCAAACAACAAAGGAGACCCCTCTCTAGTAACTAATGTGAGAAATGCTTGGTAGATTATTTTCTCAGGACATGCCCATACTGAAGCTATTTGGTACCTTTAACTTCATATGATTTATCTTTGGGGGCAAATCCAAACATATAACGTTCTACATGGAAATTTTTAGAGTTGTACTTGGAGAATGTGTCACCCATTCACTGCCCACTTTACAGAAAAATATGCTGAGGCTCAAAATTGATAACAGTGACACAAGAAGTTAATGATCTGTCTGAAAAGTGTCTGCTTCTTGAACCTCAGTGAAGCTGGCCACATACTCGCCAGATGGAGGATAGTACTGGCCTAAAACATGCTTCATCATTGCAGCAACACCAACAGAAGCAGAGAATACCGAAATAAAGCTCTAAGGAAACCAAAGTAGGAGAGGAATATCCCATACATCCTGCTTTCTGGCTGAGCTGACTGTGATCGTCACTCCTTTCTTATTGGAGTGGATATTTGCCATAATGGCTTACCCTCTAGTGCTCAGTAAAAGTCGGTAAAAAGGATTCTCTAATGCACTTTCAGAAAAATAACCGCAGCCACTCCCAGTGTGATACAGTACCTAGAGCAGGATAAAAGCATGTATCTCAACTATTCTTTACCTTGTTAGTGGTCACAAGGTAAAACAAAATGTTTTCCTTTCTCAGCTGTGAAAATATATTTATTTTGATGATGGAATCATTATGGATGACAAAGATGGTGCAAATCATGCAAATCAGAAGATTCTAGTTGGTATGATTTGTGTTTATTAAGGCTATCATTTGCTTGAAGAGAGTTTTTATAACAGGTACTTTGATAAATGGTTTATAATTATTATTATAACCTTTACATTTTTACTCTAAAATGCAGAAATATTACTTTAAATTCCAATGTACTATAATAAACAGATAGTATATCAAAAATGCAGATCACAAACATGTCTTGAATATGTATTTGTATGCCCATCTTAATGAAACCACGAGTGAAATTTGCTTTTGATAAAATGAGTCAAATCTATTACTCAAGATGCATTTGTACCTTGGAAAAATTAGCATTGATCCCTTGATTCCAGTTTTGAAACCAGGCACAGTAGCTGCTGAAATAACACTGCCTTGGTGGTCAGAGAACCAGAAAAATTCTATTATTCAAGCCTCCATCAGCTGCAGGTCAGTGATTCAAAAGATGGTATGACACATCTCCAAGTCCAGTAGCCAGAAGTCTCAAAGAGCTCCTGTTCTACTTATCATGTATAGAGGTACTTTGGGGCCAATGTAATTGAACTTGAAAGATCAGGATGCCAACAGAAATAGGGAATAAAGCACTTGGAAACTCGGTTGCTGGTGGGCAGGGCACTGTTGCCAATTGTTTCTGGCTACTTGATGTGTACACTGATTTTTTACATGCAGAGGGAATGTCAGGGCACTGGCTGCTACATAGTTCACAATGGTGCTGGCTGATCAAGAGACACAAAAGACTCCTGTTAGACTCTGGGGAATTGTATTTCAGCATCATGACGGTAAGTACCCTGGACCCTGTTGCTTTTAGTTTGGAATATGAGGCTTTCCAGATTCACAAGGCACTCTTTTATGTGTACTCTAGGCCTAGGCATATCGTTATATATAATCTACCCCTTTGGCTAATGTGTGGTGAGCATGATGTTATGCTAACTTATGAATTCAAACAGTCTATACATCATTGGGAAAATAGTTATTCTTTGCACCTTAACTTTGTGAGGAAACTGAGGAAGATTATCACTCCTATTCCCGAGCCAAATTTAGCAGTGAAGAAACTGATGGCTCTTAGAAAAGTTGACTAGTTCAAGGCCACAGAGTGGTCAGTGTCAGCACTGTCAGAATGGCTTAGGTCTGTCTGACATCTGGCTTTTTACATCCCAGCTCTGGTGAGGCTGTGATACTCCCTGACATATAAAGGGAATGTTGACCCACTGATGCAGTCCCTGGCCTCCAGTTCCTATACTGTTGGATTCAATTCACTTTATGGTGCCTTCTAGAAGCTAGACATAAGTCCTATTGAACATCCCAAAGACTTTTATACCACTCTCTTTTCCCCCATTTTTCGTTGTGTAGGCCAGGAAAGGGTACAATATCGGCTGGGCCTAAGGATTTGTGCTGGTACACTTTAGACATGGATTCATGGGGCATAGGAATTCTGCAAAACATAGAAATAGACATTTCTGTCTGGTCTCAGAGAGGCCAGTTAAGCTGAAGACAAAAATACCTACTGCAATTTGGTTTTCCATTTGAAGAAAGCACTTCAGTGAATTCCAACCCCAGCAGAAACACTATTACTCTTCATCAGCTTCACTTCAACCAAAAGGCACTCAACATAAGGATTTCTGATAATATTTTTAAAAGCAACTTTACTTTAAATTTTTTTGAATAAATCAGATTGATTGCAGCAGTAGTGGAATTTCCTTTCAAATCTTCATTAATAGAATACAGTTCCTTAAAGAGAGATGGTAACTTAAGAGAAACCAGAAACAATTTTTCTAACTCAAATGGAAATAAAACCTGTAGAGCTTGATCATGTATATGCTTGTAATCAACAGTAAATTATCAAGATTCATGCTAAAATAATTGCAATCTAATTAGTGTTCTCACGGTTTTGTTAGATTAATTTAGAGTTAGACCAAGAAATACAGAATCACATGTAACCAGAAGATTCACTAGCTTTAGTTTTCATTCTGGGTGAGAATGTAGAGACTAAATCTCAACTTTCCAATGCCAAGTGTGACCCATTAGGTAAAATGTGCATTATGTGTGTCTCTGCACTACCTGATTCATAAAGCAGAAAAAGAGCCTGGAAAGAAGCTAGGTGGGAGAACAAATTACTGAGAGTTTGATTCTTCACTACTAATAAGTAGCCTTTCTGAACTTTGTTTCCTCCCCTGTAAGAAGATAATAAGGTCTTATAGAGCTGCTAAGCCAATTAGTAATGATGAACCTAAATTTGTGCCCAGCAGGCCCTCAATATAGATAGAAATTATTACTACTACTATTCTCTGAAGGCTGGCTAGGTCTGCAGAGCATGAAATAACGGGTGCACGCCTCGTCTGGCAGCACGGGACAAGTATGTTTCTGCATGTCATTTTGGAGTCTGCATTGGAACCTGAGAGCAGTGCCACTCTTTCATAACTATGCATCAGTCATTCACAAAATGATTTTGAAAGGTAGAAAAGAAGCATCCTGGGGTGAGAGCCAAAATTGCTACTGACAATTGGTCTTTGGTGGAAGCCTCCCATCATGTGGCTAAATGAACCCAAGAAGCTCTAATTGCTTGGAGTCAATAAAGAGTTTGTTGGCTTCAAATAATTGGTATTTGTTTGGCTGGTATGATAATAGTTATCAGAGTCTGGCTACATGATGGGATCTGGCAGAAGTTTCTACCTTTTACAAGTTTTAAATCCCAACAGAATTGACAGAAAAAGCTATAACCACAAATCGGTTTGCAATTTTCCTTCTCCTTCCCAGAAAGTCCTATATGGTTATATTATGAACCTTGCTTCATACAAACTGCTTGTGACTTTTATAGCCCTTTTGTGATCTAAATGGCTATCTCATAAGGTATTCCATTCCAGCTTCTTTCTCAATTGCTTTTACTGTAAAATGCCCTTGTGCAGAGTACTGGGGACAATTTCACACTTAAGGTATTGATTTGCTAAACCTGATGATAGGTTTATATTTAAGATACAGTATTGTATATGAACAGAGTGAAAAGCTTATGGAAAATGGAGATAAAGCTTCCAAGAGGATATGTTGGACAGCCTTTTTGTCTTTAAAACTACATTAAGAATCCCTTATCATCTTTATAATTTACAAATTTATAATTTCAGAAATTCAGCAAATGATAGGTTATTCTGCTGCCCCAACATCTTTCTACTCAAATGAAATACAATTTAACAGTGGATGTGTGAAGTCATTATAAATATCATATAACAATGTTATATAATATTTTAACATTTTATAATATTCGAATGTTGCTTAGTATTTCCATTTCTTCTGTTTCTGAGAGTAGGGACATAGGTAGTATTTTTGCAACAAATACTTTTCATGCTCTCCCATGAGAGAAGTCACCATGCAGCTGGGATTTGGAATTCCACATACAACTTTTCTGGCAACTGAAGTGCTGTTTAGTGCTCAACATGAAAATCAGGTTGAAGTGAATAGTTCTCAGTTCCTTAAACTTTCCAGTTCAGACCTAGTTATCCGTACTTTCATTCTGCAGATTGAGCTATGAGAACTGGGCTGTTTGAGCCTTGATATGTGTTGCATGATAATGTGAGCTAGAAAAAGAAAAGGAAAGAGAGGAGAGAACTAGGCAAAAATAACTAATACAGGGGGCAGGCATATCTAATAGAAAAACTGAGATGAGAAAAAATAAAAAGGAAGAATGAGAGGAATGGGCTATTGTAGAAGGCTTATTTGTTTAAATAGGGAAATTATGAAGCTATCCATTTTTACTGCTATTAATATTTCTACCAAGAAACCTTTTACCTATCATATTCCTTTGTTTTGATGATTTTATTCAAGAATTCATATTATTAACATCAATAATTATTTTAAATATTCACATTAAAGGTTCCATGATGGTAGAAGGTCATCGGTTAATTAAATAAAGAAACTGCTTGCCCTGATAGGTTAGAACATAGGTGGGTGGAGTAAACAGAACAGAATGCTGGGAGGAAGAGGAAGTGAGCTCAGACACGCCATGCTTCCCTCTCCCGGGCAGATGCAATAGCTCTGCTCTCTGGGGCAGACGCATGAAGCTCAGACCCAGGATGGACATAGGCTAGAATCTTTCCCGGTAAGACTGATGCTACACAGATTATTAGAGATGGGTTGATCGGGATATGAGAATTAGCCTGTAAGGGCTAGAGTTAATGGGCCAAGCAGTGTTTAAATGAACATAGTTTGTGTGTTGTATTTCAGGGTATAAGCTAGCTGGCGGCCGGGGTGCCGGGGAAACAGCCCCGCCGCTCCTATTACAACAGTTCCAGTTTCTATTTAGAATTTATATTAGTTCTTTCTATATAATTAAAAACTATCACACCTATATTCAAAAAGTTAAACAAATTATCCAAATTCATAAATACTCAAACACAACCCCTAGAGAAAAATGAGGTTTTAGGGTCTCAGAGTTAGAGAATCTTAAACTGTCTGAGAAAGAATGGTTGTAAATAGGACACCAGCTCAATGTTTTGTGTGCTTTTCAATTAGATCATCAGGGAAGAAATCATAAGCTCTGTTTTCCATATGACATTGACACTTTTATTCTAATAGCTCAGCATATTAATTCTACTCATATGCCTCCATTTAAGTAACAAAAATCAATAAATATAGATTGGTGTATAAGATTCAATCATTGGGCAAATGGAGAGATCACTGCAATTTGGCAGTACTATGACATGGGAGGGATTGGATTACTGTGAATACCAAGCAAGGTGGACTTTAATTAACAATCTCCATAATTATGAATTATAAATTCTACTCTTTTTTCCATGAGCTCTGTCTTATTTTAGAAATCATAGTTAGCTCCGATGGCTGCTTCTGTCCCAGTTGAACAGTGAAATTGATTTCCTATGGCTCCTCAATAAGAGTGACAACTTCCTTTTTTCCTTTGAAGGGGAAAGTGACCTGATTGAGGATGGGGGAGCTATCTCATAAAATTGTACCACCATGTGACTACTGCCAATGATGAGGAGCTCATTGCAACTAGTGTGATGTAGAGTGTGAGAATTTCTATTCATCCTTTTTATCTCAGAAGAGGAAAAAGTGCCTAGAACTGTAAGGCTTTGATGTAGCAACATTGTTTTTGGCAAAAGCACTAACACATACTTGGTTATTTTCTTTTATAAAACAGTAAGTTTAGAAGTAAAATGGAGACTAGTTCAGCCTTGATTCCTCTTCCCCTCTCTCAAACTTACTTTTGATATAATGAACAGTGCATGGGTAGCAGCAGAGCTGTCAGGTCAGACAGAAAATACCAGCTATCACTCGGAAAACCTCCAGTATACTCAATCGATATTTATACAAAATTTGCCACATACAAGGCTGTTTATACGAATAAAAAGTGACTTAGTAAATTCACTGATAAGACCCACAACAATTATACAAAGCAAACATTATCACTCTTTTTAAATAAGAAAACTAAAGGTGAAAAAAAGTATTATTCAAGGCTAAAAATTCATTGGATTTCAAACCCAGTTGTGCTACCATGTCTGGAGTGCTGGCCATTTAACAAACTGTAGTTTTCGACAATGGAAATCATTGTCACAGGAAACACTCAGATAGCTACACTATTTCAAGTGCCCTGTGCAGATCAAACATATTTAATATTTATCATAATCCTATGAGGTGTGTTGTAGCATAATTCTCATGACACATTTGAGAAAAGAGGTGAAGCAACTAGATCAAACTAGCACTGAGAAAGTACCAGAGCCAGCAAAATCCAACATTGGAGCCTGTGCTCCTTAAAACTTCATTTTATGTCTTTTATGCCCCTGTAGATGGGTGCTCGTTTCCTTACTTTAGCATCTCCTACAGCATTTAGCAGAAGAGAAGTCTCACACATCTCCATTTATTATAGCAAGTCATGCAGACTACTTTCTGTTGGGGAATATTATTTTAAGGTGTGTTATTTTTATGTCACATTTGTTTTAATTCTGTGAAGCTGTGCTACTGTGCCTGTCTTAAATGCCTGATAAAAAGCTGACCAACCAATAGCAAGGCAGGAGAGAGAAATAGGCAGGGCTGGCAGGCAGAAATGATAAATAGGAAAAATCTTGGAGAAAAAGGATTTGAGGAAGGAAGAGAGAACAAAGAGAGGAGGACACTAGGGGGCAGCCACCCAGCTACACAGCAAGCCAGAGAGTAAGAGTTAAAGTAAGATATTCAGAAGAAAAAGAAAAGGCCCAGAGGCAAAAGATAGATGGGATAAGATAGGAAAAGTTGGCTAGCAACAAGATAAGCTAAGGCCGAGAATTCATAAGAAAGAATAAGTGTCCGTGTGAGATTTAGTTGAGAGCTGGATGGTGGGCACTCCCCAAAAGCCTCCAGAGTAAAGAATAAAACAACCAGCACCTTTCCTTGATTGTGGTACTAATTGTTCATCTAGTGGAGAGATATAAAAGCATTGATCTCCTAAATAAACAGATTCACCTTTAATGTCAGAAAATTAGTGTTTGCTAAATGTGGAGAGGGGACAGGAAAAGAAAGAAAGGGAGTAGATTTTCCACAAATTCTATTATCATAGTATTTTCCTTTTGCTATCTGGAAAATGTAATCATTCTGCTTAGCCATTAAGTCCCTGACACAAATCAAAGCATATGTAATGAGAGATTTTGGTGTTTCAAATTCCCATAGTTGTTCTTCTTGAAGGCCATCCAACAGCAATATTGAATTCACTTTTTTTAAAAAACATAATTTGATTGTTTCAATTGTTAGCTTTATATAACCATGACCAAATACCAGAGAAGAACTTCAAGGAGGAAAGATTTATTCACTGGTTAGTCAGCTGTTCCATTACTGTGGGTCTTTAGCAATGCTGAAGTAGCATGCTGGAAGAGCATGCTTGAAGAAGGCTGCTCAATCTACAGCAGACTGTAGGAGAGAGACATGCAGAAAGGGGCCATGAACAACATATTCTTCAACAGCATGCTCCTAATGAGCTTCTGGTGACCTACTTCCTCCAACGAATGCCCTTCATTCTAGTCCTTTAAATAATGCTATCAAGTTGTGAATGCATCAGTGGATTAACACTGTGATTGTGTAAGAGCCCTCATGGCCAAATTAAGTATTGACTAGATCTACCATCTTGGGAAATACATCTCCAAAGTGTTCAGAGTAACATGTCATCTCGTCATTCCCAACGTTATTATCAACATTAATATAAATAAGTCTAAAATATAATTTGGTCTTAAATATCTGCTATTAATTGCCAAAGTCTATGTTTTAGTTCCATTTTGACAAATTATTTTTTCACAAAATTATACCTCCATATGAAGAGCCCATCAAAACTTCTTTCTTTGTACCAAATATGGTGTGTTCCTTCTGTTGGGGTCCATATACCCACCAGGGCAATGAACGTGTGCAATAAAATAAGGTTTTATTTGGGTTTAGAGTGATTTGAGATTCTGTGGTTGGGAATATTTGGTACACTTTGGATTCCATCACAGGGAACACAATGTCGCTAAAGCAAAGATTATCTCCAATACTACACGGCAAACAACCATATGTTTTCTTAGTAGTCAAACTATCTTTTCAATCCTCTATGCTTTATTCGAGAGACCCCATTTAGTTATGATTTTAATACAATATAACTATGATTTATAAATCATAAAAATCACACAATGATTTTTCACATACTCTTACTTTGTCTATGATATGTTTAGATTTTACTTACTAGCAAGTTAGATATAATTTGCTGTTTATAGTTTTGAATTTCTGCAAATAGTATTTGTGTTTAATATTCATCCTTTTAGGATTCACATCATAAACCTGACTTTAGAGGCAACACTGTGGGATGATTTTATTGACAGAAACCATCTTTTACTAATTTAAAGAATTAAACTCCTTTTGCCAAGATTATGGAATATAAAATTAAACCTTCTTTAGATCTAAATTTACAAATTCTGGTAGAAATATTCTAATGGTATCAAAAAGTAATAATTCTATCTCTACAATTTGATCATAATAGTATAAATTCAGTTCATCTTAATGAATTTGAGGCATAAGTTTCCCCAAAGGTTTTAGTATGTGATGATAAATGTCTTTATTGTCTCAGAAATGTCTATGTGCATTATCCATGGTACTTGTATAACAATGAAGACAGCATTAGCCAAAGGACATTAACGCCTGAACAATGCCAGCCAATTGCTTGCTATAGTTTCTAAAATCTGTCAGTAAAATCTGTGCTTCCCATAATAAACATGTTCCTCTACCCATGGATGTTGAACCCCTGCAAGCCAATGAGCTGCTCTGAGTTGGAACCAAGAGAATATACTTTGGCAAGGAGAAAACATTGAAATGAATAATGAATGCCATTCCCTCTTTGCTGGCAGGGAGGGATAGGGATTGGGGGGATTTTTCATTTGTGATTGACTTTGAGTGTGGGGCAGAAGGCTGGAGAAAAGGAATGAGAGGTGGAAAATAGACTTATATGCTTTTGTTTGCTGAGGACATCCTGGTAACTGGGAAGAGAGCAGAGATGTGTGAGTGCTGTTAATAAACAGCACCGGGCATCTAAATCTTCTTGGCAATATTCTAATGTTTGAAAATTAAAAGGTAGGAAAAAGAAATTCCCTAGATGTAAGATCATTTCCATGCTTTGCTTTTCTTTAACAGAGAAGATAAGAGAGATCAAGATGAAACAGATACATTGAATTTCCAAAAACTAAGCCATGCTCCATGAAGACCAAATGGTGCTGAATTTGAATTATTTTTTAGCCACAAATTAGCACCTCTCAAGATCTTCATGTTTTTGAGCCATTGATTTTTGATAAATCCTGACTGGCAAATGTGAGAACAGATGTAGGTGTGCCAGATGGTTTTTCCAGACATGTTCAGGTCTAACTGCCAAACTTCGGGCTAAAACTGAGGAAAATGAAGCAATATTTTATTCTCATTCTCCTGGCTATGGGGAGGGTACTAATCTATGCCCACTAGTTCATATACTGTACACAATGCCATCAATTTGAAAAAGAATCACTGATTCATCTTCTGGGCCAAAAGAAATATACCAATAAAGAGGAAATAGAAATAGCTTCCCAAAAATTAAAATATGCTGGAAAACAGGGGAAGTATCCATTATCAGTTATGCAAGATTTTATGAGAAATTGCCTGACTCCTTTGAGCCAACAGTGTTTACAGTTACTGCAATGAAAATTCTAATTTTGTGCTCTAATGAACACAAAACGATCCATATTCAACCTTGGCAAAACTTATAATGACTATGTAATTGAAGTGACTTTGCCATACTAAAATATTTTGTAAAATTATAGGAAGCTGCCAAGATGTAAGAACAAGGAGTTTGAAGCCTTACATATGTGGTATGATAGACCCCACACCTCTTATCATGCAAGTAGGAGGAACAATCAGCAAAATAGAAAGCACCATTCACACTTAACACTATCTTACTAAGATGTCATGAAATACATCAGATGCTTTTGACAACGAAGAATACAATATAGCTATTTTAAGCATCAAAATATATCAGGTTACCATTACTTGTTTTAACATTTTCAATATACTTAAAATGCTATCAAATTTTTGTTACTTATACAGCTGAAATATAGTGAAGTAAAGCCTTCTGCCTCATGATTTTTTGTTAGAACTGACTAGTATTTATCACTCATGCTAAAACATGAAAATAACTTGCCAAGTGAAATAAGGCATGCATTACATGTTATATGATTCCAGTCCTGTGACATACCCAGAAAAGCCAATTCCATATAGATAGCAAGTATATTAGTAGTCAGAGCATGCTAGAGAAGAGTGACTTTTCCCTCTGGGATTGATGGGTGTTCTAAAAACAATTGTGATTATTGACATAATCCATGAATATACTATATGCTGTTGAATTGTATATTTCAAATCTGTGAATTGTATGACATGTGATTTTTTTCTGAGTTAAGTTGTTTTAAAACTATGCTTGTAGTGAGTGAAATTTTGAGATAGGGATAGACACTACAGTATGTCTATAGGGATAGACATTAATACTAATCTATTCACCTAAGTAAACCAAAATGCTTCATCTTAACAGCTCACTTTACCTTCTTATAATGTTTTAATGGCACACAGAAACACATACACAATTCCTACACACACACGTGCACACACACACTGCATTTTTTTTATCTTCTAAAAATAAACGTTTGTTAACTACTAACATACTTCCAAGCATGATTTGTAGATGATACAGGCTGAAAGACGGAATTCACTAATAAAATTCACTGAATTAAAAGATAGCCATGATTAACATTGTCTGAGTCCTTTATCTTTCTTAACGAAATTTTAAAACAACACAGATGCAGTTGCCCTTCCATCATCCCTTCCCACTGCCTTCCTCATCTTCATGCCCCAGATCCATACCTCCTCTCTTTCTCTTCAGAAAATAGGAGGCCTCCCCGAGACATCAGCCAAACATGACGTAACAAGATGAAATAAGAGTAGGCACATACCCTCATATAAGGCTGAACAAGGTAACCCAGTAGTAGGAAAAGGATACCAAGAGTATATGAAAGATTCAGAGACATCCCCACTCCCACTGTTAGGAATCCCACAAGAGGCCCAAGCTATACAACCATATCATATATGCAGAGGACCTAGGTCAGGCACATACAGGCTCTCTGATTGTCACTTCAGTCTCTGTGGGCCCCTATGAGCCCTGCTTAGTTGATTCTGTGGGCCATGTTCTGTAGTGATACTTCATTTGTATTTTAATCAATAAAGCTTACCTGAAGATCAGAGAGTAAAACAACCCTACTGGTCAGCTTTACAGACCAGGCAGTGGTGACACACACCTATAATCCCAGTAGCCACACTAGTTTGCCATAGAAACCAGGCGGTGGTGGTGCAGGCCTTTAATTCCAGCCATAGAGAGGAATATAAAATGGGAGAAGACAGCTCTCCGACACAGTCTCATTCTGAGGATTCCTCGAGGCAGAATCACCATTTTTGGACTGAGGCAATGCTGAGCCAGTGGCACACTGCTTTACTTTTTTGATCTTCAGGTTGAACCCCAATATCTGTCTCTGGGTTTTTATTAATCATGTTACAATCTTCTGGAATCCTTGCCTGGTCAGGCCCCTATAACCCTTCCTCCTCCTCATCTGTGGGCTTCCCTAAACTCCACCTAGTGTTTGGTTGTGGGTCTCCACATTTGCTCCCATGAGTTGCAAAATGAACCCTCTCTCTGGTGATGATTATGATAGACTCCAGTCTACAAGTATAACAGAATCATTAGGCATCATTTCAATTTTTTTATTTTTCTTTTTTCTTTTCTTTTCTTCTTTTTTGACAGTCATATTTGGTTCCACCCTATGTTTCTGGCCATCCAAGCAGTTTCAGGCATGAGCCCCCTCTTGTGGCATGGGCCTCAAGTTAAATCAGACATTGGTTGGCCACTCCCACAATTTCTGCACCACAATTACCTCAGCACATCTCCAAGCAGGGTAGATTGTAGGACAAAGGCTTTGTGATTGGTTGGTGTTCCAGTTCCTCCACTAAAAGTCTTGCCTAGTTATAGAAGATGGCCAGTTCAGACTCCATATCTTCCATTACTAAGAGTCTTCGCTAGGGTTACTGTCGTAGATTCTAGGATGTTTCCATTGCCTTAGGTTTCTACCTCACTTCCAAAATGCCCCTCCCCCATTCCAGTCATCTCTCCTACTACTTTTTTCCTCTGTCCTCCCCCAACACAACACCTCCTGTTCCCATCCCCATGCCCCACCAGACCCCAGTCCACCCATGATATCTATTCTATTTCCCCCCTTCCCAGGAAGGCATGTGTCACCTCGTGGACTCCTTGTTAATTAGCTTCTTAGAGCTGTAAGCATCAATAAACCGCATTTCTGTACTGTATACTAGTGAAAAGCACTAGAGAACTTATGCTTTCAACAGTATGTTGAAAAATCCTCCTGATTCAATCATTTTTCATGTGGGTGAATTACCAAAGAGATGATTTACTACCTACATACCAAATCAAGGAATACAACTGGATACTTTTAAGAATTAGGTTTAACATGATTGTGTCTAAATCCTTAGAACTTTTGAGCACCCAATATTTTGTACAAATAGCAAAATGAGAATTTATCATCACATTGATAATTTTGTATAGGCTACTTGATCATCAAATTGATTAGAATGCATCAAATTGTTTCATCTGAAGGGTATTTGGTATCTTTTAATTCCTTGAAAATCTTTCTCTCTACATGTGGTATCTTCATTAATTAAATTATGTTGATTACTGGAGAATTTCTTTCTGTGGACCTGTATAACATCAAAGACAAAAACACAAACTTTCAAATGTAGCAATTTTGTCTTTATTACTCTTTGACCATATTATTCTTTTTTAAAAGAACTATATGTATGTGCAATTTTTCTAGAAGAAAATGTACTTCAAGGATTGGGTTTCTGAGTGTTTCACATTGTGCTTTCACTTGAAAGACAAATTCAATTTGACATGAAGTATCATTATGAAGAAACAGTTACATGTAGTGACACTGGTTATTGAAAATTGAAATGAAGTGAGAGAGGAAGCTAACACCAATATGCATGAGAGTTTTCTTTTTTGAAATGACACAAATAACTCAATATATCTAATCATCTCTGCTATAGCCACTGGGGACTGAGCTGTAGTGATATTGCATGAGGTAGATTCTTGATTGCTTGCAACCTAATTATTAAGCCATATGTCATTTATAACAGTAGGTAAAAACCTTTTTTGCAACTGCTGGATTTGGGGGATTGTTTTACTCTCTCTCTCTGTTGCTTAAAGTCAATAATGTTAGTAATCTAGACATGAAGTTCATAATGTAAGAGTACAAGCCAGTCACTATAGACTGACAGTTTGGCATTTACATCAACAGCTGAACAAACTACTACAAGCCTCGCAATAGGCATCAGTCACATCATCTCTGAACATACTTTCTTAGGCTCTGAATGTCATAAGCAGAGAGTAGTTTTTTTTAAAAAAAAAACCATGAATTCAATAGGGTATTTTTATCCTCTTATTGTACCCTTTGTATGAGAAGCTCAAGGACTAGATTCAATTTATGTTTCTATGGGTTCTGCAGTGTTTTTTTCTCTCTTATCCACAAAACTATGGCTTCTGGTTCCCTTGGCAGATGATTCTTCCAAGTTTGTAAAATGAATCATCTTTTGACTACCCATTCTTTAGCTACTAGAGCTAATGTTACTCAAAGATTGTCAACGCCCCCCCCCATATGAAGTTTCTTTATGACTTCTCTCCTTCCTATCTTGCCTCCCCTTGAAGAAGCTCAATATATTCCCTTTGGATAGTCTGTGTTTACACCTGGATTTTTACAGGTGGAGTACACTTCTTAATTTTGGCCTCTTGTTGAGATGTGATACACAGTATCACTCTGGATTCTTTTTATAATAAAAGCTCCAATATAAGCTGGGCTTTCTGGCACTGGCATTTAGGAGACTGAGTCTGGATAGTCAAAATGTTTATATGGTTTAGGCTGCATGCAAAGACTCGTCTAAAGAAGAAAACCAACATAAAACAAATCCCAGTTGGCAGACAATGATTGATGGGTGATCCCTGCCTACGTTAGAGTGAGGTCTTCATCACTAGATATGACCATCCATTCTATCCTCTCTTGACCTTTTACCAAAATGTCCTCCTGTCATTTGAGATCATTTAGAGTAGTAGGTCATTATGCAAAAATGTAGTTTTATGCTAAGTATTTGGAGTAAAAGTTAGTGATCCCTATCATTATAATAAAATATTTAATGCTCATGATTAGAGTTACACTTTGAGTTGTTTGGAGGACTTATTGTTTAGTAGGTCAAAAATCAAAGTAAATATCCCTGATGTGACTAGTTTTTAACACCTTACTTGAAGAAATACTATTGAATGAGCTGCCTGAATGAAAAGAAACATTGGGAACCCAAACACTTCCAGCTTGAGTAACATGTTCCTGACACCAGAAATGAGTTCATCCCCATAAAATGTTTTCTCTGAAGTTATGTTCCTCATCCAGAGGTAATTTTTCAATAAAATCAACTTTCATTATTTCAAGCATAATGGCAATCCTTAAGGGAATAAATTAGGTAATCCAAGTCTAAAATTCTGCATGAAGCAAACTTTACTTTGTAGGTTTATTTTCTAAAATATAGTCTTGCTTGTTAGTATCCTTTGTATACCTTAGTGTTAAGTGCAGACATTTTACCCCATCATTGATATATGACCAAAGCTTTGAATGGTTTACATTATTTATGGAAAATTAAAGAAATCTTCTTTAGTTGTATAATTCTATAGTGTTATTTCTTAAACCCATGCAACTAAATACATCTATGACCTGATGTGTCAAGTCAGGATTAATAGCAACTCCAATTGCACTAGTTACTTGGTGTCATATAACTTCTGTGACTATAAGCCAAAGAAAAACATTACCAAATGTCTTCCCACTGTGATAGTAAGCTAAGACAGGAACAAAATAGGGAAGAACAAATATCCTTCTCAACTCTCAGAAAGAAGGCATGAATGTTTCTGTGTTGGACTTGGCTGTTTTATGTTTTATGTCCTGTTCATTTCTGAACATAAAGATGGCCTTTCAAAAATAGTATATATCATGTATCCTCTATATCTTCATTATTTCCCTTTTGTTTTCTTATCCTGTGTGATAAAAATTTGCCTTGGCTTTCTTGGAAATGCCTAATGATATCAAACAAAACTGAAATTGCCCATGTGGAACCTCCATCCTCCACAGTGAGAAAGTGGGGACAGAGCAAAAGAATCACTTAAAAATGCTTACAGAAGTAATGAAAAGTACTTACTTGTACGGCACTTGAAGTTTTGTGGAAGGAGAGTATAACAGTTTAAATTAAGGATGTCTCCCTTAGACACACATACTTGAATTCTGAGTCCCTAGTAGGTGGTGCTGTTTGGGGAGGTTTTGAAACTTTTAGGACAGGAGCCTTGTTGGTGGAAGCATGTCACTGTTGACAGGCTTTAAGAGTACATGCCTTGCTCCACTGTCATTTTCTGCCTCTGCTTCTTACTCCTGTTAGCATGTAATTCCTATGGATACATCTGGAACCTTAACACAAGAAATTCTGAAGTTTCTTTAGGTTGTGATATTTTATTATTTATTTATTTATTTATTTATTTATTTATTTATTTATTTATTTTTGGTTTTTCGAGACAGGGTTTCTCTGTGGTTTTGGAGCCTGTCCTGGAACTAGCTCTTGTAGACCAGGCTGGTCTCGAACTCACAGAGATCCGCCTGCCTCTGCCTCCCAAATGCTGGGATTAAAGGCGTGCGCCACCACCGCCCACCAAGGTTGTGATATTTTCAAAACAACCAGTTATTTAGCACCTTTTATGTTGGAGGGACTATTTTTAACAATGCTCTTGCTTAAGCTTAATGCCCTCAGAAAATTCCTTTTTCAGGTATTCTTTCGGACAGCAGGAGAGCATCACTCTTATTTTGAACTAATAACCACATTATTACTCTGATTACATGTTTCAATGTCCATTGTTCTGATTTGCCATCTTGGACAGTTTTCATATGTTGAAGCCACATCCTAAATCTATCACCTATCGTTAAAGACCAGGAGAAAATTATCAGACACGGTTTGATTGTACTTTCCATGGGGCTCCATCAGCAGGATCTGTACCAGAACAATATCACTGCAGGGAGGGCACAGTTACTCTCTGCTCTGTCGCTGCAAAGCAGCTCTCATTTGGGGGTTAATTGAAAACAGATACCATGCTATATTTAAAACACTATATGAGCAGATCATTCTACAGTGCTTAGAAGTGATAGTTCTGTTCCTTTTTAAAATGTCTACAAACTTGTTCTAATCACATTAAATCCCTTCTTGAAAATAGATAGGTTTAAACTATATATGATTATATTGTGTGTGTGAAGTACATATCATATACCTAAGGCAAGTACATTACAAGCATCATTGTTTAAGTACCACATGTTAATCAACTGCATGACTGAAACTCTACAACACTGTGTAAAATAAATTTTAACCTAATTCAAGTTGGAAGTAACAAACATCTCAAGGTAGTAGAGACGAGATGCATAACGCATGTTTCTACATGCACTATCCACAGGTTTCCAGGAACTCATGCTGTAGTGCATGATCATGCAAAAACAGAAATGGTATGAATGAATTCCATGACTGCCATAAATGTCATAGTACTTTCATGTAGAGTATTGTCACATGCATTATGAACCTGCTCAAAGATAAGCAAAGAAAACCACTAAAATTTTCTGAAATATTCTTCGAAGTATGCAGAATCTACTTGTAAGAACATGGTACAGAGAAGAGGCAAAAATACTTAAAATTTTGGAAAGGGTGAGAACTGAGAGAAAGGTTTCAAAGGGCTGGGGAGAAGACTTATTTTCTGAATAAATGTGAAGACTGGAGTTTGAATCCCCTTCACCAGCATGGCACCCAGTTAGGCATGGCAGCTTGCTTATAATTCCAGGGCTTAGGAGGTGGGGACAGACGGTTCCATGCCAAGCTGGTTTGTTAGAAAAGTCAAATCAGCAAGATTTGAGGTCAAGTGAGAAACGCTGGCACAAATTTAAGAAGTGATTGAAGAAGATACATAATGTCAACTTCTGGCCTCCACATGCCCCTGCACACATTTGCACATACACCTACACACATATTCTCACTCATACACATATGGACTTACATCACATAAGCATGCATAACACATAAACACACAACACACACAGACACATACACACACAAAAATCCCTGAAATTTTCTTTTAGTCATGGTTGTCTCTTTCTTTCTCATCCTCAGCAAAATTCTCATATTAGTTACCATCTATATAAGCATATATGTAAACATTGAATTGTTATGACATGCAGTATGCCACAGTTATAAATTCTTCAAACAAAATGCTTTTCTGTGAAAGAATTATTTACTTTTTTACTCCAAATATTGGGTTTGTAAATAACTGATATTAGTTTAGATCAGAATTTTAAGAAAGCAAAAACTATTTGTTTCCTATTTTAGTTTCCAGCTAAAATGAGTCATGTCTTTAGTTCTTAGTCCTACAAAGAGTGAGCAACTGCATAAGAAGTTACTACTTCAGTATTTTGACTTTATGCACACTTTGTGGTTGATGGATGACAAATTTACTGTTTGGAGCCTTATGCATAGCTATAATAAAGACATGCATCATTTCCATAGGAATAAAATAGCCCTACTATGCTTATGGGTTTTTTTGATGAAAATATACTCCAAAGAAAAAATATGTCTATGAAAAAATGTTTTCTAAACCTGAAATATTAGTGTTATATGTCATGACTTATACCATATTTGAGTAATATGGAAAGAAATGTATGGAGAGAGATCAAGAGATTAAATGTTAGAAAACATTCAAGACTACATGAAGCTGCAAGGGATCATCTGGATGCTTGTGAAACTCCTACATAAGCTGACATTTACCCAAAAGTCTGCAGAGGATTAGTCAGATAAAATCAGACTTGATGTCTATTTTTTTGGAAGCCATTTAAAAGGGTTACCTTATAACTCCTCCTTAACTCTAACCTATAACTCTGTACAATAAGTTAATCTTCTTCAGATCTTAGTTCTCCACATTTCACTGTTCTTCACTTAAACATCAAAAGTAGGGTGCACATTTTGGGGTTCCAGTACCTTGGCACTTGCAACTACTCTTATTTTTTTCTTTCCTCTAACTCACAGTGTTTTCTTCTTCCGCTGTAGAAAATGGCTTCTCTCTTAAGCAGCCTCTGTGTACCAGACGTTGCTTGCAGCACAGCACCTGCTTTCTTCTTTTAGTGCTTTTTGAAAGCCTTATTAGGCTCTCTTGAATGCCTTGTACTCCCACAGTTTATCAGGGGATTCCTGCTGTGACACAGAGAGCTGCTTCCAAGCACTTTCTCAGTCCTTCATCTGTATCCCCACAGGATGCTGCATGAACTTCAATCACAAACCCAACGTGTTTACATTTCAATGGAATGATTTGTGAATTTTCCTACCAGAGGGTGAGGATTGCCTGGGCCATGATCTTGTCTGACTTATCCCTCTAGAAATTGAGTTAGGCATATGATAGCTACATAATTAACATTTGTTAAAAGAACAAAGGTATGTGGCTTGCCTGAGTTTTTAACCGATCAGCTATATGACTCTGGATTTTTGACAGTTTTCTCAAATGTTACTGAACAGGATCTGGAGAGACAGCTCTGCGGTTATGAGTGTTTGCTTCACAACCATGAGAAATAGAATTCATATCCCAGCACTCATGTAACAAGGCAGACATGTCATATGTGACTGTAACAACAGATACATGGGAAACAATGCCCTCTTCCTTTGTCTGTTTTTATAGGCACACACGCATGAACATATGATCATGCAGGAACACACAAATAAATAAAATACATTGTAAAAGAAAATGGCAAAATAGCAATGTTAAAGTATAATCCTCAGTGTAACTGATTCACACCCAAACTAGAACTGACTTATGTGAATAACAGTACACGGAACTGTTGATTTCTTTTATCTATCTATCTATCTATCTATCTATCTATCTATCTATCTATCTATTTATTAAAGATTTCTGTCTCTTCCCCACCACCGCCTCCCCTTTCCCTCCCCCTCCCCCGATCAAGTCCCCCTCCCTGGGAAGTCCAAGGACCACCCTCCTCCATCCAGGTCTAGTAAGGTGAGCATCCAAACTGCCTAGGCTCCCACAAAGCCAGTACGTGCAGTAGGATCAAAAACCCATTGTTCTTGAGGTCTCAGTAGTCCTCATTGTCCGCTATGTTCAAGCGAGACCGGTTTTATCCCAGGCTTTTTCAGACCCAGGCCAGCTGGCCTTGGTGAGTTCCCAAGGGCATTGCGCCTATAATTCGTGACCTTAGAGAAGCTAAATAAGAAGGAGAACCCAAAGAAAATCATATAGGCATCCTCCTGAATATTAACCTTCATCAGGTGATGAAAGGAGACAGAGACAGAGACCCACATTGGAGCACCGGACTGAAATCTCAAGGTCCAAATCAGGAGCAGAAGGAGAGAGAGCA
>NW_026068182.1:494596-517741 GCF_014885135.2 Alexandromys fortis
TTAATTAGCATTTTAAAGTCTAGTTTCTTGAGTTCTTTATATATTTTGGAAATCAGACCTTTGTCTGTTGCAGGGTTGGTGAAGATCTTCTCTCAGTCAGTAGGTTGCCTTTTTGTCTTAATGACAGTGTCCTTTGCTTTACAAAAGCTTCTCAGTTTTAGGAGGTCCCATTTATTCAATGTTGCCCTTATTGTCTGTGCTGCTGGGGTTACAACGCTGAGATACCATCTTACACCTGTCAGATGGCTAGAATCAAAAACATCAATGATAGCCTTTGCTGGAGAGGATGTGGAGTAAGAGGAACACTCATCCATTGCTGGTGGAAATGCAAACTTGTGCAACCACTTTGGAAATCAGTGTGTCGGTTTCTCAGGAAATTCGGGATCAACCTACCCCAGGATCCAGCAATACCACTCTTGGGAATATACCCAAGAGATGCTCTATCATACCAGAAAAGCATTTGTTCAACTATGTTCATAGCAGCATTATTTGTAATAGCCAGAATCTGGAAACAACCTAGATGCCCTTCAATGGAAGAATGGATAAAGAAAGTGTGGAATATGTACACATTAGAGTACTACTCAGCGGTAAAAAACAATGACATCTTGAATTTTGCATGCAAATGGATGGAAATAGAAAACACTATACTGAGAGAGGTAAACCAGACCCAAAAAGATGAATATAGTATGTACTCACTCATAAGTGGATTCTAGCCATAAATAAAGGACATTGAGCCTATAATTAGTGATCCTAGAGAAGCTAAATAAGGTGATCCCAAAGAAAAACATAAAGTTAACCTCCTGATATTGGAAGGAGACAAGATTGCCAGGCAAAAATTGGAAACATTGGGGTGGGGATGGGGTGGGGGTAAGGGGAAATGGGGAGAAAAAAGTGAGAAGGGGAGGATGAGGAGATCTTGGGGGAATGGGATGGTTGGGATGGAGGCAGGGTAGATATGGGAGTAGGGAAGTATATATCTTAACTAAGGGAACCATTTTAGGGTCCCTTGGGAGAGACTTGACTCTAGAGGTGTTCCCAGGTGTCCATGGGGATGTCCCCAGCTAGATCCTTGGGCAGCTGAGGAGAAGGAGCCTGAGATGGCCCTATCCTATAGTCATACTGATGATACTGATGATTATCTTTCATATCACCATAGAAACTTCATCTGGCAATGGATGAAGCTAGAGACAGAGTCCCACATTGGAACAATGGACTGAGCTCCTAAGGTCTAAATGAGGAGCAGAAGGAGAGAGAATATGAGTAAGGAAGTTAGGACTAAGGGGTGTGCCCACTGACTGAGAGGGTGGGGCTGATCTAATGGGAGCTCATTAAGGTCAGCTGGATGATAGAGCAGGTGATCAAACCGGCTGACAAGGAGAGCTGATGAGAAGCCAAGGACAATGCACTGGGTTTTGATCCTACTGCATGTACTGACTTTGTGGAAACCTAGTCTGTTCAGATGCTCACCTTACTAGTCCTGGACAGAGGGGGGAGGACCTTGGACTTCCCACAGGGCAGGGAGCCCTGACTGCTCTTTGGACTGGAGAGGGAGGTGAAGGGGGATGGGGGTAGCAGGAGAGAAATGGGAGGAGGTGGAAAATTTTAATTAAATAATAAAAATAAAAAAGACTTTAAGGCCACTCTTGTTAAAAGCACCAACTCTTTATTTTGTGCTTCAGATGCCCAGTAGTGACTAACACAGGATGAAACAGCTTAACATCTAAGATATCATATCATATCATATCATATCATATCATATCATATCATATCATATATTATATCATGTCTCCTTTGTTATCTTAACCTTTTTGGGGTCAGATACTGTCTGCCCAACTCTACACATAAACATATTTACATTAATTCTTTTTCAAAATATCTCTAATCTCTTCCCTTTCCTTTCAAGGTTAATGATGTCAGGATAATAGTAACTAAGATATTTTTAAGATTTGCAATGGTAAAATGATAAGCAGATTGATAACCATCAAGTTTTACCAGATTATCAGGGGTTTTCAACAATCATTTCTCTGCCTCTCAGTTATCTCCTCTGAGATTTTACAATTTTACTCAAATATTGGAGGGAGGGGTTCCTGGAAACTTGATCAACTTTTCTAACTGTGAGGAAAAGTTCTGAAATCCTTTGCATCCAATTATAGCTATCCATACAGCATAAAGGCCATTTATTTTATATAGCTGTTTAGAGAAATAATTTTTGCTATCTTCTCATTAATTGACTTTAACCAGAGCTGATTGGAGATTGATAGAGATGTATAAAGACCAATGCTGTGGAGTTTCACTGTTAAGGTATGAGTGGACAGAGTACACAGCCTGCCTCCCTGGTGTGGCACATTGGAGACTGCAGGTAATTGCCTATGCCATTCAGAGGGAATGATGCCTACGTGTTCCTTATTCTCAATGGGGGATGTGCCAGGGGATGTTTGTAATTCGGGAAATTATTTAGAATGTGACTGTAAAAGAAATACAGAAGATATTTTATGGTTTCATGATTAGGGTTTTCTGTACTTACCACAGGACTTTTGAAGATAGTATGCTTACTTCAGGTATTCTCACTAGAGACTAGATAAGATTTATTAGAGCACTGGGTTTTTCAAACTACCTATAGAGACAAGGCTTTTGAAATACAGACTTAATTTTTCCATTCAATATTCCATGATATATTATCCCAAGTAAGTATGTTCTTTGGCCAAACACATTTTGGAAACTCTTTGTAAAACAAATCTCAAGAGAACTGTCTACAGGACTTCTCTGATCATACATTATGTGAATATGCACAGTAATGCCCATCTTTGTGCTAAACCTCCATAGTGCTGTAATCTTTTTGTTCTAAAGAAGACAAACCCACAAGATTAATGTTTGTCAGAACCCAGTTGATAACCCATTGTCTGATCACTATGAATGAGACTGACGAATTCACTCCCATTCTTCATATCTGTGATATGCAAATATGCAAGAGCATTCAAAGTGAATCTCTGAAAACTTACATAAGGAATCATTTGAGAATATCAGCCCAACATACTTAGAGCCACACTTATCTCCAACAGAATAGACCTCTTTAAACATATAATTATACGGGTTCTTGTTCTTCAATTCTCAAATATAGAATGTATAAATGATAAATGGGAAATAAACTCATGTGTGTGCACACAAACCAAATAGACCTCTTTAAAAGTATAATTATATGCATTCTTGTTTTCCAATTCTCAAATGTAAATTTTAGAAATGATGGATGAGGATGTGAGTCTCTGTGTGTGTGTATGTCTGTTTAATAAGAGTTGATACATACACACACATATGTATGTATATATATATATATATATAATGTTTTTAGCATGCACATGGTGCTTCAAACTGGATTAAAATGATCTAGAATGAGCATACTTATGAAACAAGGTTTTAAGCCTTTGTTTTTATTAAAATATGAAGTACCATATGAATAACCTTGGTGAGATTTGGAGCAAGGAAGAACAAGTTCAGTTTTATATGTTAAGCTAATGTCAGCCCTAGACACTGGAACCCAAAGGTCAGTGTCTAAATGATTAAAGTACTAATTGATGGTTCATGTTCATCACAAGATAAGAGCTCTTCAGTGTTGTTTGTCTCTACCATGCTAATTTCTCTCACTTCAGTTTTCAAATCTGCCCTTCACTGTAGACATTTCACCAGGCAGCGGAACTCTTTGTGCCCCCTGCCACACCTCAGGCCAGGATCTTAAACCAGTAGTATTTACACTCTTGATGCAAATGTTTCTACTTTGCCCTTTCCACCCCTGACTCCAACAATACTAGATCTCCTGAAAGCTTTTTCCTTGATTTATCACTTCCTACACATCAGAGACATCCATCACATACACACTCTCTCTTCTATTTAGTTCTTTACAATAGGTTTTTTATCACTGCTACTGGAGGCTCTGCTCCTCAAGGGTAAGCATGGTGTCAGATTTTCTTTTAGATCTCAGCATCTGCCACATTTCTTGGAACTCTGTAGGTCTGTAGGTCTTAAAGAAAAATATCCATTGTAGAAATTAATGAGTAATATGCAAACAATGATCAGGAAAGTCTTCCTGGCCATTTGCCATTTTCAATAATGAAGCCACCATATCTACAAGACATACCAGTTCCCAAATAAAACTGTAATTTTATCATCCCAGTTGATTCTGACTATGATTTGTGAATGACAGCTACCATGTTCTGCAATGATGCTAAAGTGTAAATGCAGGAGATAATTTTATGTTTTCCTCTCTCTTTTTATCCCTCAACAGATGTCAACCTCAGTTAGATTTAAGTTTACTTATTAGTGCACGGAGTTTAGCCAAAAGCAATTCACATTTCCAGAAGTATACTATCACATATGTCTTAATAACAGAAATATAGATTTTCTTTTTTTCAAAAATGTATGTGATAGGTCACACATATGGTAGGAGAAATCTGTACATCTCTCAGTCGTTACGATGACAACCTTGGGGATGATTGCTACAGCACTTTAATATACAAGTGAAAGGCTCTTCCCTAGCACATTACAGAGCTCTGATTTTACTGCACCTATCAAGTTTTGTTGCCACTGTACTTCCATTATACAGAGAAATCACACAGGCATCTCTTGCTATGATTGTTGATCTTAGGAACGGTCAATGGTGTCTTACCCTAGAAGTAATATTTAATGGTCTAGTTAAGGTCTTTAATATATATGGCGATATTATGTGCTCACATTCCTTAAACATGTATATATGTATCCTCTTTTATATAGAATATCTACTAATGTTTACCATAGTGGTGAAAGGAGCTTACACCCCGGAAAGTGTTGAAACTAAATTGAATGAGTGGCTGAGAAATGTAAAGAGGAAACTGAGCAAAGTTAGTGGACCTGGTCAATAATTTATTACCACCCCAGCAATTGTTCATGTAGCCTTAAGTAGATCTAAAAATAACATAATTTCAGAAAACTCATGTGATCTTTGAAATGTGGAAAACTAGCAGTATTTATAGGTGAATATTCATTGCTTATTAGGTGTTATTGGCCTATCATGAATCACCTACTCGTTGGATGGTCAAAGAGAGTGAGTGAAGAGTGAGTGGCTTTGTTTGTAATAAGAACTAGTTGACATATCAGTTCCAGGAAATCCTGAGCACCCAGTAATGGCTCAGTAAATGTCTACTCCAGGTTTTAACATTTGCTCTTAACATTCTCTATCTCCTTTAAACAGTTTAAAGAGTCAAATATTAGGTAGACTCTGCATTGTGAATTAATGAAAATCCACAAAATGTATAATTTCAAGAAGGGTCAAATTGGGCTGGAGAGATGGTTAAGAGGTTAAAAGCACAAGCTATTCTTCCAGAGGTCCTGAGTCAATTCCCAGCAACCACATGGTGGCTTACCACCATCTATAATGAGACTGGAGCCCTCTTCTGGCATGCAGGGCCAAACATGCAAGCTGAACACAGCATATCTAATACATGAAATAAATCTCAGAAAAAGGGGGGAGGAATACATCTTTAAAAAAGGAAGGGACAATTTTTTGCGATGACCAGACAGAGAACTGGCCTTACTTTCAGGTTACTAGATTAAAATGTAATGCAGCCAGCCCCTCACAGAGACAATGTGCTGTCCTGTACATGTAATGATAAAGCTTGGACTAATTTCTTATAGGAATAGCTGAACGTGGGGAGCAAGTTGCCACATTAAGGGCGAGATTTATACTCTCCTATTCTTTGTCCTACCCCTTATGACCTGAACCACATATGTGTATGCAACCAAACTGGACAGAGCAGTGTAGTCTGACTGTGGGAAAGAACATCACTAATGGACCACCCAGGGATTAAGCCCTAGCCATGCCCTCATTAGCATCATCCTCTAATCCTCAGAACTGTCCAGATACAGGCTCACAGTGGAAGAGCTGTCACTGTAAACAGATGGAACTCAGCAACTAAACTGGCTTCCCCACATCCCAACTGTAGAGGGCCCTGCAAGAGCTATGGACAGAGAAGATTCTGTTGACTAAAAACATTAAAACATGTAAGCATAGTATACAGTGCCTTTAAAAAATGTATCAGAGTTTAACTTTAATGATATGGTAAATACCACCTGTATATTCTGGAAAAGCTAGTTCTCTCACACTACAGAAACAACTTTTTTATTCTTGACATAGCTGATCCATTCTCCAAGAACTATAAAAAAACCAATGCACTTCCCATTTCTGTATTTTGTACTAACTATAATGTAAGGTTTCTGGCATAAATTAACACATACTGTCTAGACATGTGATATTCCAAGACCTATAATAACTGAATAAATAGAGCAAGTCCTTCCTTGGCCATGTCGCTGATAAAAATGGTATACATACATCATAGCATTGCAATCAGGTGTCACAAACCCAAAAGACAAGACAGCCATTCCTTTTCATTTAAAAATCTCCCTTCTAGAAAAGACAGGATGCCTAATGTATCCTATATTTAAAATAACACTGTGTGGCTTGTTTACGATTTTTGTGTCTTACAAAAATGGCTTAGTAACTGTTCTTTGTTAGCACCCCTCATTCAGTTAAATGTATTTTTATGAGCTTTTTATTATAAGAGTACTGAAGCCTTGATGGCAAGGTGCAAACCTCCCACGTGGCTGAAGATCACTTGGCACATGTTCAGACATTTATGTCGCTGTCATAGGTTCAGGGTTTGCAATTAAAAATGTAATCTTTTCAGCATAAGAAAAAACTCAAAGGCTTGAAGTAGTATGCATTGAATATGATTATAATAGTATTTGGCAGCTATTCATGATGGCACATATTAATTTATGTAAACTGTATAAACTTGGGGCATTTCCTCATCAGGGACGCCTGGAAAACTAGAAGCTGGTCATTGTTCATTGGAGGATATTTGTCCCCTGTGTTCTGTTTTGTCTTTAAATTGTCATGAATAGAGATAAATGCAAACTACACATCTTTTATGACCTCAATTTCCCCCATGCACAGAGTTCATTAAAATTAACAACTTAAACTACTAAAAATAACTTACTTCACAGGATTATTCTTAGGTTTTGCCTTTTCAACAGCCTGCAAATAGAGAGAAAAATGCAATTAGACAATATTAACAGGCATAATCTTTGCAACTAGTAACCAAAACATCAAGCAATAGAAAGTTAGCAAATGCTTTGTAGAAACTTTAGGAAAGAACTGAAACCAGCTCCCATGGATAAGCAGTGATATAGAAACCAATTTTCTTCCCCAGAGAAGGTGTTTACTTGTTCACGCACAGGCAGGCATTGTTAGAGCACTTGGCAAAGTTCAGCAGGAGCCATGAAAGTGGCTCTTGGGTGAATAAGCCGATCATCCCTTCCCTACCATTAAATCTAACTTTACACAATGTGGGCCTGATTGGATTGAAATGACAGCATTGAGAGGGGGTTGCAAAACATGGTGGCTCCATGGCAGGGGATCATTAATATTGACATTCTTCTCAACACCTAACCACACCTACACCTTGAGGAAAAGGACAAGAAGTTACCCCAAATTCCTTTGAGTAACAGACATTACAAAAGCACAAGGAATGCCCATATTCTGAGATTAATTTCCTCCCCTGGAACCTTTAGGAAAATACACACCAAATCTCAAAATGAGGACATTTCTGGGCCACGTGGCCTGAGTCACCTTAGATATGGAGACTGGTTCCAGTTTATTGCTGAACCCATTGATCTGTGTACAGTCCATTTATCATTCATGAAAAGAGCTAGTGATCTTCACAGTGTATTAGAAGAAACAACTCTGATCATCTGTCAACAGCCCTCTTATTTCTGTTTCCCTCTCCACAGGGATTTCATCTTCTTCGATTGTTCTGGAATTAAAATGTTGCTAAGCAACACAGCTGGGGGCACTGGTGGCATAATGGCTACAGTCTATCAAACTGTTTAAGCACCTGGAGGGCTTGAATGATGATTTTTTTCATATATCTGTAGCATAATTATGTAATCAGAAACAAACTTGCACTCTGCTAGATTGTCTCAGGCTATCAGAATAGCATTTAATATGGAGAGCAATGAAACAGCAGTCTGACCACCTTCAGGCTTGTTCAGACCCTTTAAAACAATATCCATTAGGGGACCTTGTTTGTGAATCTTGAAGTGGGCAGAGTCTAAGTGAAGGAGAACAGTGCTGTAAATTAGAATACCGAGGCAATCATTTCCAACAGTGGTGCACTCCCACCGCACTTGACATTGTAGCTAATCATCAGTGAGATTCAATATGTTGAACTCAGCTATGCCAAATCCAGGAATTCAATAGCTGTATACAGTTCCCAACTTTCAAACATTATTGTTGGAAATCTAAGCTTGTCTTGCTTATTAAGTCTTGGGATCTGTCATTAGATAAACATCTGCTAATATTGGACACTTACTTTGCCTTAATAGGGAAAATTCATTTTCTCACCACCTGTGCCTGAATTTGAATTTTAGCAAGTTCTAGAATAAGAAGACAGTTAGAAAATGAAGCAACAGGTAAAAATGAGGAAACAAGAACTATGTGTCTGGCTTCTCCTAATCACCTCTCTGTAGATCTAGGACTTGTGACACCATTCCTATGCAATCCATGTAAACAAAAGGTGCTAACACTGATTACCATGGATTCTTCCAGATCAGATAGACAAAGGAGGAGAAAGATGCATATCACTGACCTTTCCTATGGTACTGACACTTACTTAGTCTGCAATGGCATGTGCAGTTCCCTCTGCTGTAAATTCGCTTTCTTCTTCCCTTCCCTTCCCTTCCCTTCCCTTCCCTTCCCTTCCCTTCCCTTCCCTTCCCTTCCCTTCCCTTCCCTTCCCTTCCCTTCCCTTCCCTTCCCTTCCCTTCCCTCCCCTCCCCTCCCCTCCCCTCTTCTTTGTGCTTTCTCTCTACCTCCCCCCTCTCCTGTCCTTGCTATTTCCCTTCTTTCCCTCTCACTCTCTGTTGTATCTCCCTCCTCCTGCTTTAACCAGTTTTCCCTTTAGAACTGTCTGGTAAGGAATAAGGTATGGTAGTCAGCTGAAAATGCATCACTGTGGAAATCATATTAATTCATTTTTTTACAATTAAAATGCAAGCAAGTCTGTTCTAGAAGCTGTAAGTTATCATCATGTAGTAGGCACTGTTCCAGCAGTTTTCTCTTGCTTGATGTGATAAAGTGAACATGGCACTGGCAGAAGATGTAGAAGGCAGAAATCAAGCTGACAATGCTAAACTCAGCTTTGATTCAGAGACACAGTTTTTTGAAAATGTCTTTTCTTTCTTGTTTCACAGCTGTCAATCATAGCCAGTTATTTATTTATTTATTTATTTATTTATTTATTTATTTATTGCTGTTCAGAAGCCTTATTCTGATACAGGCCAGGTTCTTTGAAATATATGCCATTGTGTACAGTATTGTAAGAATATTACTTCATTCAAATAATATTTTTTCCTAGATTGTTTGGCTATCAATTGGAAATGTCTATTCTTAGAGGTTCTGTTTTACATTAGAAATGAACTTACAGACATTTAAATGTCTCACAGTTATAGGCAAATATACTCATGTCATCCTTTGTGATCTCATGGGGGATTTTCTAAACTAAATGGTGACAGGGAACCTATGTCAGATGAGACATGGCTCGCAATTTATATTCTCCACATTTGCTGTAATGCAACTTTGTTATAGGCATGCAATGAGGGATTGTAATACTAAGGAGATGTAGAAGAAAAACTTAAGCAGATTTTTTGGATGCAAATTATATGTGCTTTAAGGCATAAAAGAATTACTCTACAAAATTTACAAGGAGAAAATTTTCTCCTTTGAAATGAGCAAATGTAAGAAGACAATCTCACATTCCAGATACATGGGGAAGGATGAGAGACATGATGCCAAAGGTAAATTAAGAGGAAATGACACAGTATAATTCAGCAAGCATTAAGTCATAGCTACATTTAAGTTTAAAAATATGCATTAAGATAATTCAAATTGATTGGAAAAATGAATAATCGACAGTTAACAGTTATGTTGCTTTAATTTATAATGTCTGTATGTTTTAAAAAATATACATTCTCCTATTTTGCATCAAATTTCTGTTGTATGATATATATCTCACCAAGGAGGACATTCTCATATAAGGAAGAATACTGAAAGAAAATTTTAAGGATTATTTTCAAGTAAAACATGGTGAGGGTTGGCAAGCTGTACAGAAGTGCTCATCTTTTGACGTTCTCCCATATACAAATGAGTTAGGCTTCATTCATAGCCACCTTGGACTACCTGCAGCCAGTGGATCGCAGTTTGGACCTACCTGTTAGTACAAGAGCAAGGTACTGTAATATTATTAATAAGCTGGGTTGTGGTTTTGGTTTTGCTACTTACGGTACTAGCAAGAGACTAAAATCTCTAAGTCCCATTTTTTCTCATTTTGAAAATGAAGACAATCACATGCTCTATCAGTCCCAGTCCAGCTTGCTTTGGTGAGCTCCCATTAAATCAGCCCCACCATCTCAGTAGGTGGGTGCACCCCTCGCGGTGCTGACTTCCTTGCTCATGTTCTCCCTCCTTCTGCCTCATTTGGACCTTGGGAGCTCAATCCAGTGCTCCAATGTGGGTCTCTGTCTCTATCTCCATCCACCGCCAGATAAAGGTTCTATGGTGATATGCAAGATATTCATCAGTGTGTCTATAGGATAAGGCCAGTTCAGGCGCCCTCTCCTCAACTGCCTACGGAGCAACCTGGGGCCATCTCCTTGGACACCTGGGAACCCCTCTAGAGTCAAGTCTCTTGCCAACCCTAAAATGGCTCCCTTAATTAAGATATCTACTTCCCTGCTCCCATATCCACCCTTCCTCCATCCCAACCATTCCATTCCCCCAAGCTCTCCCCAATCTTCCCCTTCTCTCTTCTCTCTCCCCATCTCCCCTTACTTCCACCCCACCCTCACCCCCGTGCTTCCAATTTTACTTGTCAATCTTGTTGACTTCCAATATCCAGGAGGATAACTATATGTTTTTCTTTGGGTTCACCTTTTTATTTAGCTTCTCTAGGATCACCAATTATAGGCTCAATGTCCTTTATTTATGGCTAGAATCCACTTATGAGTGAGTACCTACCATATTCATCTTTTTGGGTCTGGGTTACCTCAGACTCTCTGAATGTGGCTGACAATGAGGGCTGACTGAGAAGCCAAGGACAATGGCACTAAGTTTTGATACCACTGCATGTACTGGCTCTGTGCGAGCCTAGTTTGTTTGGATGCTCACCTTCCTAGACCTGGATGGAGGGGGGAGCACCTTAAACTTCCCACAGGGCAAGGAACCCTGAGTGCTCTTTGGACTGGAGAGGGAGGGAAAAGAGGAGTGGGGGAGGAGGAGGGAAATGAGAGGAGGGGAGGAGGTGGAAATTTTTAATAAAAAATAAAATATAAAAAAAAAGAAAATGAAGGCAATCATACCTGCCCTTTATATGTCAGTGGCCATTGTTAGCATTCCACATTGATGGCTATGCTCAGAACTTCGGTATGCTAAATAAATGCATGCACATCATTTGTGAGTGCTTTACATAAAGGTGTTAGTGTATTGAGTTTCGTGGTAAGATTGTTTTTGTATTTACTAAGTAGTGGTCAGGTCGCTGTACCAAACATATGTAGTTACTGCAATAAGGATAAGAAATACCACTATCCTGCTTTCTCCATATCAAGAATATCTTTGAGGTAAAAATAACACCCCTGTCTAGAAAACATTATTAACAGAAGACTCTGAAGAACTGAGGAAATATAATGAAGCAGGTGAAAATTTGTTAACCATCTTCTCTGTAATGTTGCTTTCCCAATATTCTTTTTGGTAAATTTGATTCTGTGGCTCTGATGAATTACTGTTCTTGTCTATTAAACCAAAGCAAACCTAGAGAATTGTGGTAGGGGGATTTTTCAGAAGGAAGGCTTCAATAGTTATATCCAGAGTTAAACATTACCCATCTGTGATTTATAGAAAACAAATGTAATGCTATATATTTTTTTATCTTGAGGTTGTCAAAGAGAGCACTCAGATGGCCTGGAGATATTGTACCAGTGGACATATTTTGAAAGGATATGTATTCAGGTACTGCTTTTTTCTGTAATAAATAATAATACTGTCAGTAAAACCTAAAATATTATTTTATTAGTATTTCTGTGCATAACTTTTACTTTCCCACTTATATGCTTCTCTCTCATTCTACACACATGTATGCTAAGCTGAATCTTTATGCTTCTTGGTAAAAAGGAAAATTCAATCATTCAGATAATTTCAAATAACTGCACATTAGGCAATGCAGCACTAAGACAGAAGATCAATTATTGTATTGATTTTTATTCTTTATTGCCACACATTTCTCTTTTATTTTTAACTATTCACATAGTTGTGCTACATGACACAGCTATGTACCAACCTAATGACATGCACTGGTAAATTTTATTGATTACCTTAGTTCATAAAAAAAAACTCCTCTATTGACAAATAGCCTCATAATCAAGGTTTTCAAGTAGCTTCAAATCAATGCCTGTAGAACTAGCTAAATCAACTAAAAAGATAAATACTGAGAGCACTTGTCCAAATATAATAATGAATTTTTTTCAAAACAGGGTTTCTCTGTGTTGCCTTGACTGTCATGGAACTCACTTTGTAGGCAAGGTTGGCCTTGACCTCATAGAGATCCACCTGCCTCTTCCTTCCAAGTGCTGAGAATTAAAAGGCTTTTGTTACCAGTGAGTGGCATAAGAATAAATTTCTTAATTACAGTATTTACACACATTTCACTTGGATGAGTAAAATGAGAAAAGATGGTATCCTAGAGACTGAGGTTTCAGCTAGCATAAAGTATACACAACCAAGAGGAAAGATTAAGAAAAAATGTCACTCAAGTTGTATAGAACCTAGATTCCTGGTTCTTTGCTGTGGGACAATGATTTTGTACTTTGTTAAGATTTGTCACTTGTATTTTAATAAGATTCTGATTGGTCAGTATCCAGGCAGGAAGTAGAGGCAGGGAGATAAGAACAGGACAGTTCTGGGAAGAGGAAAGATGCAGTTTGCAGTTATTACCCAGATGCAGAAGATGCAAGATGAAAATGCCTTGCTCATAAAGTTACCAAGCCATGTAGCTAACACAGACAAGAATTATGGCTTAATTTAAGGTGTAAGAAATAATAAGAAGCCTGAACTAATAGGCCAACCAATCTATAATTAATGTAGACCTCTGTGAATATCTTTGGAACTGAACGACTGAGGGAACTGGTGGGGCAGAAACCTCGGTCAACAGCTCTATTTCTGATTTTAATTCCAAGGACTAGGAAGATGCCACTTATCATTTCTTTTAGTGATACCCAGAAGAGTACACAGAAGTTATACTATACATATAGGAGGCAGGAATAGAATTTTGATAGGAGAGATTAGGGTAAATTTGTTTTTGGTTTAAAGAATCATGACTTGTATCCAATAGTCAATAAACATTTACCACAGAAATGAATCAAAGACCTTGGCAGTTTGAGAGGTATGGCTATTAAATCTGAGCATGACAGAGTGTCCTGAAGGAATACAGGCTCCATACAGGTAGAAATGGAAGATTCTGGTAGGAGAGATTAGTTCTAGGCACATGTATATGTGGGTCCTTCCTTCTGTTAAGAAGATGACATTTACTAACATTGCAAATAGGAGGGGCTCTCACTAGTACTTCCATTTCACTTGGTGTCAGAATTCTTTTCCTTACTCTTCTGGCGTTACTTCCAAGCTTGATGCTTATTACCTCTTATTAGCCTGTGGGTCCTGCCTTTTTACTGTTCCATGTTTCTTTATTCTTACCCTGCTTTATTCCCTCTGCTAGAGAAATCCTTTGGGATTCCAATTTGATCACATTATTCCCCTTTTCAAAATCTGGGATGGGCTGTAGCTTAGTACTAAATATAAGCAAATCTAAGAGATATAATTATAGCTGAAGAGGCAAGCTACTAAAAAACAAAAATATCATGATTCTAGAAACTCATTTCTCAGAAAATCACATATTAACCTCATCTACCCTGATGCTTACTAAGACTCTGACTGAACAGCTGCCATGTGGCAGTTTCCAGTGATTTTTATGTATATGTTTATTAATGTGACAGCCAGTTTTTCTAGTGCCTGTCCAAAGATGACAATAGGATTCTGAAGTATATGCTTTCTTAAAGGTTTCTCCCTTATACCATTTCTTGTGAAGGACACACAGTCCTTTCTAAGGGCCATTTGTCAGCTGGTGATTTCTTCTAGAGCTTAAGTTTTAGCTTATTTTAAGTAAGTGGAATATATACTGTTATTGGTGAAGAAGCATGTCTCAACCATAAAAGCAACCTTCTGATAGTAATTTTCCTCTATGAAAGTACGGATTCACTAGGAAAGAACATCTCAGTATGAGCTAGACATGTTCATTTTCCTATTAGAAGGGCCAACGAAAGTGGTTCTTGGTCACTATTTTCCTGCTTTTTGTGGATCTAAAAACTATAGTTTTCTTTCTCCCAATGAATTTGAGCATTCTTAGTCTCACACTGAAAATACTCAAACAATGGTATGTGGTCTTTTCATAGAAAACAGTCAATACAATAACAGACACTCTCACCCTATCACATGTAAGAAGAAAAAAAAATGGGCATTATACTTTTCAGAGTCAGCAGATACTCAGTGTTTCTTATTTTCCAAAGCATGTATCAGTGCACTTGCTGTTGATCAAATAACTTTATCATTAGCACACTAATGTTATCAGTTTTTCTGTCCCTTCCCAGCATATTATGCTCAGGATGAAGAGGGCACATCAATTTTTAATCCAGATGGTGAATACTGAGGGAATTATACTCAGTTTCCATAGTGGCAAAATGAGGCAACTGAAGTGAAATATATTTTTTGTCATTTTCAGCTCCAACATCCTATATTTTAATATACATATGCATGACTCAAGACTAAATATGAAACTTGTCTACCTCTATTATCAAAATAATTATCTTGAGCATATGTATATATTTTTAGTAAAACAGTCTAAAAACTCATTTTAAATATATTTTTTGAGATATAGATAGTATGGCTGTATACATTTGGCAAGTGTTGCTTTTAAAAAAAATTACCAAGCCACTTGTACTCTGAATGAATAATGTTAGATTTGTAGCTATCTGGAACTTGTACAACTCTTTTTTATACTTACAGTCCTTATGCTTTATGCTCATTATTCTTGCTATATATGGAAAAGTAAACATGGAAGCCCAGGAATGAGATAAACTCTTTGTTTCCTTCAGAACTTGATCCATGGTGCTAAAAGCTTGTCTAGTGGCTTTTCTAGCACATGGTCAATACTTGGTGAGGGTATAGGGTAAGAGCATGTTTGAAACCTAGACCAAAGCCTCAATTACTTTTGTTTCAAAGCCAGCATATCAATTTAAACATTTTATACTTTTAATTTGGAAATATTTTATTACCAGCATTTATGAGAGATATTCATATTTCTTATTATAGTCTAGAATTCTGATTAAAATCAAAGCTTGGAAACTTCTCATAAACTCAGGCACACATGCTACATTTTCCAGAGTTTGCTTACTAATGACTGCAAGACAGAACCTCCAGGCTTCACCCATCCATTAAGGCAGAAATTGGGGAGATAAATGGATTTAAGAAAAGTAACACACTTGAATAAAACAGGGAGTATGGTAAAAGCAGAGACAGGGACATTGCTCTTTGGTCACTTCTTCTCAGGGTCAATGACAAGAGCAATATGGTCATTTTCCTTTCTACTGACACTTCAATTTAGATGTGCATATAATGATCTATAGCTTCTCAGACATGGCTGCTGCTTCTACTACCATAATCCTTACACTGGCAAATATGTTCTGTTTGCTCTTTATGGATGGAAAGTCTATGATCATCTTATCATACATGAATGTTATCTATTCAAACATTTAAAAATGCTTATTTTTTTCTGTTTGGATCTAAGGCAAGCACTTTATCATTACAAGTGTCTGATTTGACTTCACTAAGATAAAAAGTATCAAGCTTAGCAAAAGAGACATTGGATTTGCAATTAGAAAGTCCACAAATAGATAATTTATGAAGTATCATGATCATTAACAAGTACATGATCACTACTGACCATGTGACAAACACGCCATGCAACATCATTGTGCTTTTGTACATCTTTGCATGCTCAAGGCATTCCATTATAGAGAGATTGCAAACCAAAATATTTGGTACTAAAAGTGGAAAAAACATAATTACAATAAAAATTTCAGCACATGGGTTTCTGAATAGTCACAGACTTGCCAGAAGCATATTAAAGATCATATCATACAAGCCTTAAGCAGTTTTTTATTAATCTAGTCTATGCTAATACAGCCAAATGGAAAATACAGTCTTGGGAATATGAAGGCCAATGTTATTCTATTAACCTTATATGTTATCCTATTTACTCTCTTGTCTTTAATGAATAAATTAAAATGCCCTCTCTTTTTCTAATTGCTGGGTGGTCTGAGTATGACAATGTATGGATTTTATTCAGTTATCTTCTGTAACCTCAACAACCACAACTCAATCATTTTGTGGGGGATTTCAATGAAAGACAATGACAGATAAACTGTTTACATTAAAAGACTCTATTAAAGTTATTTTGAAGCCAGTTTCAACCTAATCCATCTGCTGCTTCTCTAGTTCTGACAGGCTGACCTCTCTTGCTGTGGGTGCCGTTTTGATGTCATTACCAAAGAGGCCTTCCCTAGCCTTTCTGCTGATAACAAAGTAAATGGAAATATGCTGAAACCTTAGAGAGGCAACAACTTGTTCAGCATGATGAGGGAGAACTGTGATCACAAAACAGGAATGAATGCAGCAGGGAAGAGTATCTTTTGTCACAACTAATGTACTCACAACAGCAAAGCAACTCTAAAAGAAGCAGCAGATAGCATGAGGAAAATTCATTGCATTGTTTCCACTAGCAATTTTTCTACATAAAAACAGGTTTTCAGTTTAAGTTGGCGAATGTATTTGGGAAGTTCAGTATAGATATAAGCAGCTAATCCAAAATCTGTCAGAATGCCCAGAATTTCCATGGATAGGAGTTTTGTGTCATCTGAAATTATTAAATAGCAACTTAGCCAGAAGGTAGCCCACCAACAAAAAACAAATGGTTCCGATAGAAATCCAAAATTAAGACTCAGGATTGGCAACAAACTTTTTTAGAACAACAAAATGGTTTAAACCAAAAAAAAAAAAGAAAAAGAAAAAAAGAAAGGTTTTTGTGTTATTTAAAACAAAAAGGTTGTTTTAGAACAAAGTTTCAGAATGAGGTTGTTCTAAATCTACAGAGAAAACATGAATTAAAATAATGAATTGGAGGGCAAGAGCTAAGAAAACATTTTTTCTATAAGTAATATGTTTGAGATACAGCTTTGGCATCAGCTTCTATTTGAAAACTATTCACAGTCTCCACCAACATGCTTTGAATTAGGTGCATGTTTCAGAGCGTGTCAGACTAATCTTTATGTGGCAAAAAAAAAAAAAAAATTGGTTACATTTGAACTACTTAGATAATGTATCCAGAAACAAGACATTAGAGTTTGTTGCTTTAAAAGAAATTTTAGATTGACTATTTTTGTAGAAATTTAAACATATTAATATAAACATTTTTTAAGATATAGATGTCTTTATCTGACATCTATACTGAGCATCACAAAACATCCTGCCTCCAGAAGATAGCAGACTACAAGCTTGGAGCTATGTCAGTCAAATACTCTGCTATCATTTGGTGAAATAATAAGCAGGTATTTACATGTACTGGATAACTTTTAGAGGCTGGTCAGTATACATTTGAAATCTTTGGAACTGAACAAATTCTAGAGTGCTTAAAATTTTAAAGACAGCAATTTTAATAATCCTGTCAACATAATTCTGTTGTTAAAAAACAGTTGAGACTGGTTAGCCTACTTCTATTGAAAGAGAAGCACAAGGTCTATATCTTTAGATCTTTTATTGAACTGCAAGCACAGCATCAATAACTGCTTCTCAGCTGTAAATGAGAATTGATTCCAGGTTTAATTCCTCATTTTCAGGGGTTCCTTTAATCCCAAGAAACATGAGAAGAAAAAATTTGACAAAAAAAAAATGGAAGCAGTAGATTCAATCACATGAGGTAGGATTATGCAGAGAAAATGATATACCTTATTCCTAAGGAGTCCATCTTTTTGAATCCAGCTACTCCTTGACTGAACCCCAGTGAACTGATCATAGCACTACTGCTTGCCCTGAATGACTGACCTGAAAATGGTAATTCAATAAGTTTTGTAAGGGGAAGCCAGAGATGGAAATATATCTGAAATGTGAAAAATCTCAGATGATAAAATTCAGTCAGATGGTGATGGACATCATGTTACTCCCCCAATCAAAAACCTACCATTGGTAGCCACCTGGTTATTTTCTTTCTTTTAAACACTGTATTGCAACAGAAATGTTCACACAAAAACTAAATACAAAGCATTGTTTCTTATACCCAGACTCTTCTGGAACTTTGTAATATCTAATATGGACTTAAAATGGTATTTCTGTCTTATTTGGGGTTAGTTTCCACAAAGGAAGCAATAAAGCATTCCAAGAGAGCCTTTAATCCTTTTTTTCCCCTGGGGCAGAGCAGAAGCTATCTCAGAAAAGTGAAGAGACAAACTGAATTCGAAGTGTATGGTTCAACTCTCCATCTATATCAGTCCTTTTAAGCAAAGCTTCCAGAGGCATGTAATTTTCTGGAGGACTTGATTCAGTGCCATTGATGACCTAGCCTTTATTCCTGGAGATGCTGGCTTAACAGTTGCCAGAGCCTAGGGGAGTTAAGGTCACCCACACCTGACAGATACCTTTAAATGCTACTTAGAACATTCAGTCTAGTTCTTAGCAAATCCTATGAACACCTAAGCCAAAATGAAGAGTAATGTCTGTTAAGAACATTCAGTCTAGTTCTTAGCAAATCCTATGAACACCTAAGCCAAAATGAAGAGTAATGTCTGTTATTTTGTATATCTAAGAAGGAACTGTAGCCAACATGCTACGAGGAAGAATAACCACATATTTGTCATACTTAGAGTTTGCCACGTACTTTCTCATAGCTAATTTCCCCTCACAACACTCCAATGAATTAGACAAGATTGTTTAATTCTAATTTACTAATGAGAAATCTGAGACTTAAGGATGTTTGGCAATTTCCCCAAATGTGATATAATTAGTATGTATGAAGTAGGTCTTATTACCAGGCTTATCCAGTCCAGAAACTACAGACTTAATGATTATACTTTTAATTTCACACAGCTAATAAATATGAAGAAAAGACAGATTCTTCTCATTCAAGTTTGCCACATGCTGACTATTTTTATGTACCTAATTCAGTAGTTCTCCTTAGCTTCCCATTATTCACAGTAAAAGGGAAAGTAGATAGACCTAGTATTTAAAAAAAATACTAGACTTTTTATATCCTCAGACATAGCCATAACAATGATGAATATTATTATAAAGTGATGAGCAGCTGCTATGCCCTAAAGCTTTAGTGTGTCAAGTCCTTTGATATGTATTGGTCCACTTCTTCATTGAATCAACTATGACTCAATGAGTAGGTGCTACTGTTATCGTTACTTTATAGAAACTAGATATTTTGCTGAAACTCATTCAGTTTGAAAGTGGTAACACTAGCATTAAAACCCATATCTGTTTGAATATAACACTATCTCCATACTTATTCATCAATGGTGTCTTAGCATGACAAATTCATGTCATTTCTCAAAGTCCTTATTAAGAAGTGAACTGCAATAGGAATATGAAAAAAAACACTTGTATTTTCATTTTCTTTCTGTGTATGTATTGTGTATTTTCTTTATGTTGCTGGAGATAGAATGGTGCCAATAATGAGACAAATTAATAATGCCATATCATTTACATGACCCTGTATTAGTCAGATGAAAACAATGTCTGTGGTTTTTTAATAAGACAAACATAAAGAAGACTCAGTTGTTAAAATAACCAGTCTAGCTAAAGATAAAACAATTATATTTTTATTTATTATAAGGGGAAAAGTAAAAAAAAAAAAAAAACAGAAAATGAGAAGTCCAAACACAGCAGTGTCCTAGGGGAAATGGTGCAGAGAGAGAGCACCTGGTCCACACACGTTTTTCTCTCTGTCCCAGGAAGCCTTAACTAAAACCCACCTCTCAAAAATAATTGGCTAACAAGGTTCTCCATCACCCAATGATTATGTTTCTTTTTCCATGCTAAAAGGAGTCAATACAAATGTCCATTAAAATATTTGCCCTTAAGTACTCACAACAGCACAAAATAGTAGATAAAGCGCAGGTATGACTGAAATATCATCAAGAGATAAGTATATAAGCAAAATGTGCTTCATCCAAACAATGGAGTATTATTTTGCCATATAACTGAATGAAGTGTTACTATATGGTACAACCTGAAATAACTTAGAAAGAAATCATTATGGTAAGTGAAGTCAGACATTAAAAAGATCCAACGCCATAGATTCCATTATAGGATTAGGCAAATCCATGAGGACAAAAAAAAAAAATAGATTCGTGACGTATCCTCAGGGATTAAAAGAAAGGAGAATTGAGCATATTTCAAAGGTATAGAGTTTTCATTTGGGATAATGAAAATATTTTGGGATTGGTGATAGATGTACAAGTTTGTCAATATACTGAATGTCACTAAACTGTGAGTTTATAAATAATTTGTGTTGTGTAATGTTTAGTAATAAAAAGGAAAACAGTTTTAAATCATATAATCTTGAAAAAGAATGCTAAACCTTATAAATCCACAGTTCACCAAATGTCATTATTACTACTAAAGGACTATAGCCTTCCAAGTCTCTTAACTTGTCCTCAAAACTCTGCAAAGTGGCTCATCTGTGAATACCTGTAGCCTTGTGAACACTTCTATTTCATGAACTCAACTATATTATTTTGCTGTATTGTGGTTCTATCATTTCAGATTCTCTATCGAATGGAAGAAGTTTAGCTATGTCTGGTCAGAGGGCAGCAGGTTCTAGGTACTTCCAACTTATCATTCGGTATCAGCCCTTGATATAATTTCAGCAAAGTTAGCTCAAAAACTCAGATGATGCAGATCAATAGGACTGATGCCACTTCTTAACATAACACAAAAATAATCCTATGACTTACAAGGCAGAGTGTATTTATATATTCACATAGAGAGGAAATAAATGTGCAAAATTTACTCTCAGTTACTGCTACATTCTCATCTAAACATTTCCATTAAAATTTAAGGTTGCAGCTGTCAAACTCAATGATGTAGAATTTTTGCTTTGTTTTTGATTTATTTACAAATGTGATGCTTTTGTTATTGGCATAGTAAATGCAGAAAGCAGAAATGACAGACATTGGAAATGAAGTGTGTGTTTCACATTTGTTATGAAGCTCCCATAACAAGGAGGACTGCTTGCACTTGGTAAATGCACAGCAAGCACCTTGGAAACAGCTGTTAGTGTGTGAGCCACAGGTAGTTCCTTGCATTTTGTTCCTGATAGGCCATTCAACTCGCAATTATGCATTATTTTCTATCATTAAAACTGCCTTCTGTACTCCATATTTGGTGGCACAATAACCAGAAGAACTAACCTTTTAGAAACTGTACAGGGATCATTTATATTATACACCATTGCTGGGACTTATAATGTTATTTTACTTGCTAAAACCAAGAAATTCAGTCTTACCTGAAATAACATACAAAAAAGACTATAGTCTTCTTATCTGGGGAGATAGTATTGGAAATACTTGTAGTATAGAACAGAAGAAATGAAGGACAACTGAAAGCTCTTGCTAAATGCATGTTGCTGCAGCATTCATTCCCATCTTGGAGAAGAAAATGGTGCAGTCACATTTACACCAAAATTAATGACTTTAAATGCTAAGCTTCACACTGGAGTCATCCAATGGACATGACATGACACCCGAATACAGCAAGTAGTTCAAAACACATAGAGATGATACTCTATTGCTCATTGATAAACAGTATTTGTGTATAGAAAAGAGAGAGAGAGATGGAAGGAAGTGAAATTGGTTTTGAAGAACACATCTACTTTAGTATAACTTTAATGAAAGTGGCAGTTGATTTCACCTGTTCCCAAACAGTGATCACCTTTGTTTCTTTCTCTTCCTGTAAATGAAAGAGGTTGTGTTTATGAAAGCCAACATATTCCCTTGTGATTTTCCACTTTAGGCCTAATGCAAAGCTCTAAGCTCCTCCTACCTGATAGAGCTCGTTGGCTGTGCATTGAGTGGTCAAGGTCTTGACAGGCTCAAGATCATCTTCGTCACTGCTCAGCTTCAGGTCATCCTCCAGCATCCTGGAAGAAATTAGAGTGGTATTTGTGTTACAAAAAAAAATCTCTAAATTATTCTCAGATCCATCTTGCAATAAGAATAAAACTATTGTTACTATTATCTCACAGCTGCAATTCTGTTGAAAGTGCAGAGGGAACCAAGATTCTTTCAGCTAACTGGATATCTGAGTTCTTTTAGTTATGTCATACACTGCATACATATCTTCTCTCTCTATCTTACCCTAAATCAGGGGAGGAATAGATGATTTCATCATCTCCAGAGATGGTGAGAGTTTATATATTTTGACTATTAAAAGTATAATAAATGTTCTAGTCAATCAATATCGGGTGATGGGGGATTGCATCTCTATAGGATGTTTTTCTGACTCTTCCAAGCAGGAAGCCAGGCATGATAACAGTGCTAGGATGCTGTGGGGACCCTTGGGTTAGACTTCTGGGGCTCTCTGTATGAGAAAGTGTGAGTGTGCTGGGTAGTTCACTGACAACCAAAGAACAGATAAAGAAATGGTTAGTCATTAACCTTTTGATATATGATCCATCTCTTGCTGTAAAATTTTTTTATTTTAATTTTTTTATTGAGAATAAGAAAAAAAAAGTTTCCGCATCCTCCCAGCCTCCCATTTCCCTCCCCCTCCCCCATCCTTCTCCCCCTCCCCCCACTCCTCTCCCCCTCCCTCTCTAATCCAAAGAGCATTCATGGTTCCCTGCCCTGTGGAAAGTCCAAGGTCCTCCCCCCTCCGTCCATGTCTAGGAAGGTGAACGTCCAAACTGG
>NW_026068182.1:518296-536580 GCF_014885135.2 Alexandromys fortis
ATGGGCACAGGAGATCGCTTCTTAAGTATAACCCCAGCAGCACAGACACTAAGGGCAACATTGAATAAATGGGACCTACTAAAGCTGAGAAGCTTCTGTAAAGCAAAGGACACTGTCACTAAGACAAAAAGGCAACCCACTGACTGGGAGAAGATCTTTACCAACTCTTGCTGTAAAATTTGATCCACAAGATTTAAACTCATATTGTGTATAAGAAATTGTTTTTTTCCTAAAGCAAGGCATCTGAAAAATATGAGAGGTATAGACTTTGGTAATGAATGGTGGCCAAACAACATCTTTAGTTGATAGAAGTATTAAGTTGTGTGCTATCTCTCTCTACAATCCAGGTTGGAGTTATTACAGGAAGAGAAGCTTATTTCCTTAAAGTTCCAGCTACACAGGCTTTAAAGACCAATTTATATTCATCTTTTAATTGATTAATTATGAGTTTAGACCTCATTAGAATGCAAGTAGAGGGATTCTCAACCATTCTGGACCAATCTCTCAGGCATGATACTCTGTTCTTGTCTTTTCTTTTTTCTTTTCTTTTTCTTTTCTTTCCTTTCCTTTCCTTTCTTTTCTTTTCTTTTCTTTTCTTATTTCCTTTTCTTCTTTCTTCCTGGGTTAGCATCAAGCTTAACTATGAATCCAAAATTCTATTCCTCAACTCTGGAAATAATATACAGTGCGCTTGCATGGCTCACTCAGACTTTATTTCCTCTACAAAAGTTTTCTAGAAACAATAATCGTTACAAAGAATCTGTTTCCTCTGTCAGTTCCCTAAACTGTGTCTGATGGCAGCACAGTTTTCCACAGTGCTTCCCTCATTACCACCAGTCCTTAACTCTCATGTGGGTGACAGGGCACACTTGATTCACTTCCATCTTCTCTAGAGCATCTTTCCAAAGAGGATAGAGTCCACCAACTTCATTTTGTATACAAGGCAGGAAAGTTTCAGATAGGTGAACTATTTACTCAAGGTCACACAGATAGTACAACATCTATGCTTAAACTACCATTTTTGAATTCACATCTGTATTTTGTATCTATAAGAAGGAAGAGAGAGAGGGAAATGAAACTTCTAGTTTGATTTAGCATGGAATGCTGTTTTAGGGATCTTGTTCAAGTGTTGCAGAGGGCTTCATGTCACAGAGAGAATGCAATAATTCTCCAAAGAAAGCATAACTTTCCCACTCCCATACTCAAGCACCCAAGCCCAGAAAGCAGATGTTAAGGTCAAAACAACAGCAACTGATATAAAGGATGATTGATGAGGACAATTATTTGAGATGGTTTTAGGTAAACTAATTTTGCAGGGTTTATGACTGTACTGCAAACAACTAATAGCTGTTTTGAAGATCTTAGAAGATAAAAATATGTATCTTGATATTTCTTTTGAAGTTTTGAGTTTGTAGTTCTAAACTAGTAGTTCTTTACAATGCATTCCAGGAAATGAAACCTGTATATTGGATCATTTTTACAAGCTACAGAATCAAAATATTTTTTAAACTATCTGTGTTTCCTATTGTAAAATGTTCTTCGCTGTGTGTTCATGTGTATATGTTAGTATGTGTCAAAATGGTCAGCACAACAAATGACACAAGATCCATCCATTTGTAGTGGTTAATTTTCTGACTCAAGTAAAGTGCTAAGTATCTGATCTGGGTCACATAATTTAACACCCACAAGGAGTCCGTGATGGAAATCTGTTGCTAGCAATGCTTCCTAAATGAGCTTTATAGATGTTATAAAATGTGCTTATGACTATACAAGTAGAAGTCATGAAGACAAATTTGGGACCCAAACCATCTGCAGACACAATTTAGGAGTACATGTTTTCCTAGAGGACACAGATTATAAAGTATGATACATGAAACCATATCACCAATAAGAACAAAATGAGCTCACAAATGACATTAACATGAAATGACTACTGGCTAATCATAGGCTCTGACATTTGGTGGAATCATTATGATCTCTGAGCCACATGTGCATCACTCGGTTTCCAGTGGACATAGACTTTGGTTGTGAGCACTGGAATCACAATTGGAGCTAATGGTGAAAATACTCCACAAAATCATACAATGGATCTAGGCAGTCATTCATTTGGAAAGATGTTATCTTGGTGAGAAAAATAATAGGAATTATTAATATTATTAAGTCACTACAAAGGAAAGCTTCTGTATTCCTGCACTTCTACCATTTGAATTTGCTGAGCAATCTGTGGACAAACAATGGTCATTCAGGAAATGTCTAATAGTATCTCAAAGGTGGATATACAAATGAGGTCATGGTTTTTAAGGTGACTTTCCTTCATGTAGAATGAGCAAATTTGGGCAGAAGTACAAATTTGGGTTATTTTACTTCTTAGACAATTGTCTATGAGTTTAACAGGGAAATGAAATATTCTCTAATTTATAATTTTGAAAATGGTTAGCTATTGATACCATTCTGTTCCTTCAGACAATCCTGCAAGTTTGAAGTTATTCTATGCTTTCCAATGTCTTCTACATGCTTGTCTTATGGATGTGGGGTATTCTTACAGTCCTAAATGGGGCTGTTCACTCAGCCCTACCCCCCTTCCCTGAGTGAGGATGCTCACTCAGGTTTTAAACTTTCAGCTAAAGTTAAGAGCCACAGCCTCTGGACCATTTAACTATTTTGGGGTCTTCTGATTACTTAGATTGTCATTGCCATCCTGAGTATGCAGAGCTGATGGCAATCAGAGTAAGATCCAAATAGCTTCAGTTGCATTCCACAGCTGGGCTTTGGAGTAATTGTATAGTCCAAAGAGTCAAGGGATACTTGAAGACTTATGCCTTCTCATCATAGTCTTCCTGTATACTATCTTCTAGAATAGTAATTTGGCTTCTTATAGTTCTATTCCATAAAGGATCTTTCTTCTTAACAAGCAAACAGGAAGGAATGTGATATAAGCAGTTTAATATTACTTGAGAAATTGTATATTTGTCATACTTAGTGGTCTGTATTCTATGAAACACTAACTTGTTGGTTGGTAGAAAGATAGGTAGCTAATTAAGAAGTGGTGATATTTTTCAGAACATCAAGTTTCCCAAGGTAATGGTTCTGAGGCTTTCCCCAAGACCTTATAAGGAGCTTCATCTAATTTCTGAGATTTTAAATTATAAGTTTTTGATTCATTGATTATCTCACTGGGAATCTTCAGCTTGAGAATCATAACAATTGGCCATTGGTTTGAAAACTTGTATTATATTCCATGCGAATCTCCAAAATATGCCAAGTGGGGACAAGTGCCTCAAGTAAGACCCACAGCCTGTGTCTGTGCCAGATCTTGCACCTACTATGTGCATGTAGACACAGGAAAGATGGTATTGAATAGTTTAGCTTATGGCTTGCTGCAAATTGCAGAAAATAAGTATCTTCAAATATTTTGGTGGTTTAGCATAAGAATAAAGAATTTTCTCCTAGAGGCTATCTAGTCCAGACTTCTCTATGTCCCTGTACTGCACATGCGTCATGAACACATTGTTAAATGGGTGAGAGAAAAAAATAGCATTTCATAGCACAGGAAAATTATATGGCAATTAGATTTCAGTTTTTAAAAGTACAGTTTTATTGGCACACAACCATCCCCATTTGTTATGTATTGGTTCTAGCTGCTTACATATCACAGTGGTCAAGATGACTAGTTGCAACAAAGATGAAAACAAGTAATATTTGACTTTGTTGAAAAAATGTTTTTGATCTTCCATGAAAAGTCTATGTTTTTCAAATTTTTAAGGGAAAAAAATCATTCCTATGCCAAATAAAATCTTCCAAGGAATTCCAAGCAAATAGATAAAAACAGGACTTCCTTAGATAGCCTCAGAGATAAGTGGAACATGTTTGAAACAAGTTCATTTAGTTAAGTTTCATTTTGTTGAGATAATACAGCTTTATAGGTACTTCTAAGGATTCATTCAGAAACCCAACTTCCTTATTTCAGTTCCCTGAACCTCAGTTTAATCTTTTGCTCAATGAGGATAAAAACACGTGTCTCAGAGATTTAGTTACTATTGATGATATGTATATCAGGATGCCTGAAAAGCACAGTGTATTCATCCTTTTCTAAGCATAGCTGTCTTTTTGTCTATCCTGCTTACATTAGCCAAAGTCAGTAGTATGAACTCTGACATGAATGATTGCTGATGTGTACTAAATGCCATCACATGAGCCTTGAATTTTCTTAAAACTGATTACATAAATTCAGAATAAGTTCAAATTTCCTGCTCTATGGTCATTATTTCAAACCTGACTTTAATCTTACTGCTATTTTTCTTTGGGTTGCATAATTTTCTACCAGTTATGATGCAAATATAAACTACCCCAAAGCCATGCAGATTGCTTCAAGATCTTTCAGGGTTTTTTCTTCTCTTCCGTCTCTCCTGTCCTTTTCTCTTCTTTCCTTTAGTTTTCTTCTCCTACCCCTTCTTCTATTCTTTCTCCTTCTTTCCCATTCTTCTCATTTTCCCCTTCTTCCTGCCCCTACTCAAGCATCAATACTGGGACTTCCTGAGAGAAAATCTATTAGATTTGTGCAGATTTGAAACAAAAATAGCCTGGATAATTTTGCAGGAAATAATAATGTTTTTATTAACTCTGCTTTGAGAATTTCATGTGGTTACTGCATTATATCACCAGCCCTTCCAACTCCTTCTCCACTTCCTTGAAAAACTATGACCTCTTTTTCTTTAATTAGTATTCTTAGACAGACACATATACTCTGCTCACACACACAACGTGCTGAGTCCTTTAAGTGATGTTTATTTGTATATGTGTTTAGAGCTGACCACGTGGTATTGGGTAACTGAATAGGGAAATCATCTTTGAGGAGGACTGATTCTTCTTCTCTCAGAAGTCATTAATTGCCTGCAAGTCCTCATCTAGGGGTGGGCCTTGTGAGATTTCCTCATCCAAGTAGGTATGTCAAACACTGGGCTTCTAGGCCTCAATCATCATACTCAACAGCACTGTTCTAGGAGCTTTAAGTCCAAACATTGCACTGTCTGTAGTTTGGAAACAGACTGGGCAGCTTTATTCTCGATTGGAAAGACAGATTTCATGCCAAGAATCCATCACTTTGTGGTTATCCTTTTTAGCGTTTCTTAAGTTTCTAAGAGCCCCCAAAGCTGATTAGAGAGAAGAAACCTTTGTAAATACCTCCAAAGTACCTCATGATCAGAAGGTACTTCATTAGTCATCTCTCCAGATCAGCTTCTAATTACTAAAGGATTAAGTGAAGAGCTCCTCTGTGGAGCTGGCCCATTAATCTCCACCTAACACTCCTCGAAACAACGGAAGTATTTAAGTGTTGTTAAGGGCACTACAACTCAGTTATGCTGAAAGCCATTTCGCCTTAAATTAAACTCATTGGTAGTTAGGACCAATACTTTAGTTGTATCTGCAAATTCTAAGACACTGATAGCTGAGTACTTTAACTTGGAATGTTTCTAGAGAAAGGCTACAGATAAGAGTTATTTCCTGGCATCAATATAGCAGGTAGGATTTATTTTATGCTGATGCACAAAGAATTTACATTTTATTTCTGATTATGTAAGTGAAATATTCAGATGACTATATATGTCCAACTAAATGTTGACAGCAGTGTTGCTCAGTTGTTTATAAAATTCTATGTGATTTGTATGCTAAGCTCTTTCTGGTGACAATAAAAGTGACTTTTTATATTTCAAAGTAGAAGGAGGTGAATTGCCTCATAGCCTCCATTGACAGTGTTTCAACTCTATACAGTGCCTCAGCTGCCATATGTTGCCTATGGCATGTATACATTTCAGCAGTAAATATTTTTAATGTACATACTATTTTTTAATGTGCATGCATACAAGACAAGTTAAGGTCAAGAATGAGTCGTGGCTGATCATCCTAGTAAGGCCACAAAGAATATTTTCACATTTAGACTGGTTACTACTTACATGATGAAAGATAGGAAGAACTGCCAAAGTTTTCTGTCCCTTTTAGATTATTGGTTCTATACACCAAACGAGGTATGCTAAAATCCAAGTGGCTCTGAGAAAACTTCAGAGCAAGTTACAGGATAGTCTGTAGCTGGGCTTTTCTGAATTTGAGCTCAGCAGAATTTTATGCTGCATTTCTTCTACTCTACAAGGAGAGCACGGGCTTTGTACCTCTAGAGAATCTGGAACGCAATAGAAACTGTCTTATGATAGTCTCCCACAGGAGAGAAGAAAACAAGTGGGAGATGGCCCTGAAGTACATACCATGTTTACCTCCACTCTCCGGGAAGGGAGGATCACTAGGTTTTCTGATGAGGTTCAGATTGACTGCAGCTCAAGTTGCTGACTAGATGGCCTGTTTGTGTACCTGCAGTCTTCATGGTCGCATAATAAACATACTTCCCACATCACCAAACATCTTCATCACTTGCTAACTACATCTTACAGGACCTCCCTTGCAGACTCTTATGCCATGCTGGATATATTATTTATAAATTTTTCAGGGCAAATGTAATAACCACAATTAAGTTCTAGCAAATGCTGGGAATGTTGTTACTATAAAGGAAACAAAAGCTAACATATTTATTTCTCTATTAGGCAATGATATATGTGACCTAAGATGGCTCACATCTTAAATTGTCATGCAGCACCCATTCAAGTCTGAAGGTCCACACTGGGAAAAAATAGCCAATGTTCTATAAACTTTGATTACCAAATTTTCTTTCTATAAAAGTACTTCAGTGGTACTGTGACTTCTGAATGCAGTCAAGCACTGGGCTTATATGAAAGAAGCCTTTTCTCCAGTCAGGCCCCAATTCAAATAATTACTACCAATTCACCTTGTTTAAATTCCTTGAACTCTCAAGTGCCTCTGTGAACTGGAAACCTTATATGCCACCTTATAGGATTGTTGCAACTATTAAATGAGATAGCTAATGTCAAATACTTATCACAAAAGAATCAGCCAAATCCTTACCATTTGTTATGACTATTGGCTCACAGTTTTTAGGTCTAAATTATAGTGAATACATCAATACAATTCTATTTAGAAATATAGTAAATTAGAAGAATGAGATTCAAGTTAAGATAAAGCTGAATAAAGAAGAACTGTACCCTTTCACACTATTGCATATCAGAGACCTATGCAAATCATTGTTCACACAAAAGGAAACTTTATAATATTATTTTCTCAGATCTTTCAATTTTAAAAAGTTTAAATCTATTCAAAATGCAACTGAACTTTATACCACAAAATATTAATCAATCAGATTCCAGAAATACACAGTTTGATAATTTTGTTTTGTTTTTAAAAGGGAAATGTGTATTTAATTAATTTTTTCTAAAATAATATATTATTACTCATTTGGAATTTTCAGATCATGCACCCTGATCACACTCCCTTTCCAGGCATCCCAGATCTGCCTCCCTACTTTTGTGACCTCCCCCGACCAAAAAAAAAAATAGGAAGAAACAAACAGAAAGTCCAATTTTTTGTTGCCCATATCCTTACTGGTTAATGGCTAACATCCCAGTGACTATCCCCTTAAGAAAAAAAAAAACTGAGTTCTTCTACACCTACACCCCAGCCAGAAGGCATCAATTTTGGTCTGTATTGCCACCGAAGACCATGCTGAGGTCTGTGGCATGTGCTGACACTGGAGACCACGTGGATGTCCCTGGTCTGTGCTGTTGTCAGATCCCTGATTTTTTCCTTTTCTTCTTTTCTTTTCTTATTTTTAATTTATCTCAACTGCATCTTCCCTTCACTCCCTTCCCTCCACTCCTCTCAGACCTGTCTACCTTCTCTCTTCCCCTATATCCATCCATCCTCTGTTTCCCTTTAGAAAAGAGCAGGCATCCCAAGGCTATCAACTGAACATGGCATAGTAAGATACAATAAGACTACACACAAAAACCCTCATAACAAGGCTGGACAAGGTAAACTAAGTAGGAGGAAAAGGGTCCCAAGAGCATACAGAAGAGTTCGAGATGTCCCCACTCCCGCTATTAGGGTTCCCACAAAAACACCAAGCTTATAACTATAGCATATATGGAGAGGATCTCTAGTGCAGACCTATGCAGGATATTAATGTTTATTCTTATGATATATAATGCCATCAGCCAATAAAGTGATAAAAGCCATGCAGTCACATCAAGAGATTGTAAACTTATTTAATAAAGGTCCAGAACCTTTCCTTATCCCTACTTTTTGAAAAATGAGGTCAAGAAAGAAAGTTTCATTCTAGGCAAGGAATTTGTAACAGTAAAATATGAATCTAAGCACAGGTTTTAATTAATTGTGTCTATACTTATATTAATCTTGAATGTATATTTTGAAATAAAATTAGAAATCCTGGCGTTTTGAAAAGTATGAATAATGCCAATTTATTTGCTAAAAAAAGAACACAGACTAATATAAACCATTGGTTCTTTCTTTCTTTCTTTCTTTCTTTCTTTCTTTCTTTCTTTCTTTCTTTCTTTCTGGCTTTTCAAGGCAGGGTTTTTCTGTAGCTTTGGAGCCTGTCCTGGAACTAGCTCTTGTAGACAAACCTGGCCTCGAACGCACCTTTGCCTCCTGAATGCTGGAATTAAAGGCATGCCCCACCACCACCTGGCTTTGGTATTATTTTTCTAATAATTACATCAGTTTATGTTTTTATGCTTTGTGTAGTCTAGAGAATGGTCTACCACAACCATGTTATTTTTTATTTTAAATGAATGGAAGCAACAGATAGTAAAAATGATAATATCGAATAAAACATCACCAAATTAATGTTTACAGCATCTAGCACAACTCAACTAAAGAAGCCCTGTTAAAACTATTGAGTTGCTATTGTGAAGCTTATTTTTTAAGCATAAAATATCCTCTCTGTATCCTCTCTGATGTGGGATTCTCCTCTGTATGCTGTGAATATCATTGGCTAATGAAGAAAACTATCTTGGGGCTGGGCAGGGCAGAATAGAGGTAGGCAGGAAAACCTGAACAGAATGCTGGGAGAAAGAAGGAAGAGTTAGGAGATACCATGGAGCTGCCAGAGGAGAAAGACACAGATGCCAGTCAGAACCTTGCCTGTAGGCCACAAGCCTCGTGGTAAAATATAAAATAATGGAAATGGGTTAACCAATGGTATAAGAGCTACCTAGCAATATGCTTAAGTAATTGGCCAAGCAGTGATTTAAATAATATAGTTTCTGAGTGATTATTTTGGGAGTCTGGGTGGCTGGAAATGAACAAGTGTCTTCCTTACAACACCTCTCTATGGACTTACAGTCAATAGTGTTTTACTTAGCATCATCATTATCATCATTTAGTACTTCTAATCTAGATAATACAGAACATAGAAAATAATAACATCTAAAAGGATCAGAAAGGGAGATCAAATTAGTTTTTGCCCCTTAGCCTGTCTTTAACATTGTAGCTGGAAAGTAAAAACAAAATCAAGTGTACCCAGAGCTCAGTGGGGGCAGAAATAAGAACAGAGAATAAGCCTAGAACAAAGAAGTCTAGAAGAGAAGGAATATTCTATCTCATTTAGAGAAAAACAGGCTAGGAGATGCTGGGCAGACAAAATACAGTATAGTCCACATCTTTTGACTGTAGAAAACAAGATCCTCCCTCTATAATAACGAATTCCAGAGAGACTGGTGAAAATGAAGCAGTTCTTGCTATACACTGTAAGGAACATCAGCACAGAGAAAAGGCAACATTGCCTAGTGTGCTGGCTTAATACAAGACAGTGTGGTGTTTTAAAATCCCCTTATTATGAGGAATTTCTGATCTCTTTTTCCATCTGCTGGTCCTTGCCCCATTCCCAAATTCTCCATCCTGTTTGTTTAGGATGCAACAATTTAACAAATAATATGGCCTTGGAGACTGCTACTTTTTCTGATCATGTGCTCAGTCATATAGCATGCTCCCTGTAACATCCCAACTATTAAGGTTTTGAGACCAGCAGGGGCCAGCTCACAGCTATGGGAGAAGGAGGGACCTAGTGCCTTCTGTAACTCTGAAGAACTCTAAAAGCACCTCATACTGAAAATGAACCACAACAATTTATTCCTTACATGTCCAAGCAAGCTGATACTTTTTTTTAGCCTAGCTGTTGCTTCTTCACACTGCAGATTATCTAGCATCTAGTAATCTATCCTTTGGTTTCAAGATGGGATCTGTGTTTTCTCAAAAATTGTCCTTGGGATGCTGAAAAAAAAAAAAAAACAGATGAGTCTTAACTTGGGCCAGGTCAATCACTTGGTCAAGGGACCACTCCTCAGGGGTTAGGCTCATCTGAATCCATGCTAAAGAGATAGGCAGAAAAAGAAATTCCTTGAATTAGGGACCCAGAGGTTTATTGAAACCAATACCCCGCCCCCCACACACATCATTTGTCACAACAATAATTCACTCTTACTAGAGACTTTAGAAAGTCCACATACACTAGGTGAGTTTGGAGAGAAAAAAAATGGGAATGTGTAGTAAAGAGAGAAGAACTGTCAGAATCTTTTTCCAATCAAAGGTAGCTTGCCTGCCAAGGGCCAATGTTCCATAACTTTCCCACCTTTAATTTCCCCATCTTACAAATAATTTTTGCAGCTATTTCAATCTCCCTAACCTCATAAAACTTTTGTTTACACTAAGGCTCTGATACCTTCTCATGCCCTGGGGCATCGGGCAGCTTCTCCTCTCCCTTCATTTCCTTCACACCTATTCTTTTAAAAATTGCACAAGACTATGAGGTTATACCCCAGCCAATGGTGAAAAGACAAATTCACCACCTTCATTAGGATAAAAACTAAGTGAATTTCCCTCTCTTGGTGTTCTTGCTAGCCTAGTTTGTGTCAAGGCACACTGTTTTTGCAAAAGGAAAAGTGATAGTAAGCTTAAAATGGCAAACAAGTTTAAACAGTTTTGAGGTACTGCATATGAATGAAAAATCTTAATGGCATAAGAAGCCATAGCTATCATTTCCATTTTCAAAAACAATCAACCATTAAAATATTCAACAATTCTATTGACACTCATGATTATCTACAAGGTTCATAAATACAGAGGTACTGGGAAATGTAATTGAAAATTTGATCACACTGTTTTAACAAAGTAAGAATTGTTTCATAAGGGGCTCTACAATGTCTATGCATATATTTCCCTAAGTGACAATCTAAGGCATTCCCCCAAGAGAATTCAACAGTTATGTTGAAACACTTGGCTTCAAGGCCAATCTTGCATGAACTGTAATACAGAAGAATTTTCTGAACATTTTGAGTAATGCGACTTAAATAATTTAATGGCTCTTTCTGTACATGTTAAATGAGTTGCAAGATATACTTTGCTTTTGCAGAAGGCTTGTTTACACTATAAATTGTAGTACATGGCACAATCACATTGAAATAGAAAGCAGTCATGTTGAGTCATTCTGGCCATCTCTCTCTAAATTTCACCACAGTGTACATGAATCCTCTGTGACTCATTAATATAACCAAAGTTTTTCTTAACCTGCTATGCTGAAGGTAAGGCTAACATCTCAGCATTGCCACTGAACCCTAGAGAAAGACTGTTCAGATGATCTTAGAGAACATTGGGTCCATCAGAAAGGTTCAGAAGATGAGTGGAGCTGAGTTAAGGAGTGGCCACTAATGTTGTAGGGATTCTTTTGGCTGGTAAAAACAATGGAGTTGGACAATGGTGCTGGTTCATACTGTGTGAATATACTAAGTAGAACGCTGAATTATAAATTCAATAAAAATTCAAATGGTGAATTGTGTGTAGTGTTGCATATCAAAAAGACTGCTTGTAAAATTCTGAATCTCAGCTGGGCAGTGGTATGGGAAGTTCTTCTGTCTATGTGTTACTTTTATTGGTTAATGAATAAAGAAACTGCTTTGAGCCTATAGCAGGGCAGAATGGAGCTAGGCAGGGAAAATTAAACTGAATGCTGGGTGAAAGGAGGTGGAGTCAAGGAGACACCATATAACCCCACTGGACACAAACACCAGATGGAACTTTATCCGGTAAGCAACAGCCACGTAGCAATACACAGATTAATAGAAATGGGTTAACCAAAGGTATAAGAGCTAGCTAGTAATATTCTTAAGCTTTTGGCCAAGTAGTGATTTCAATAATATAGTTTCTGTGTGATTATTTCAAGGCTGAGCAGCCAGAAACAAACAAGCGGCCTCTGCCTACAACAGGCCAGTATGGAGGAGAACTAAAATGTCAACTAATACCTTCCTGTTACAATGTCCCTAATCACTCTTCTTCCTGCCCCGAGTGACAGCGATTGACAGATAGTCTTAGATGTACTCTCCCATCTACAGAGAAAAGCTAAAAAGCTACTTTGCCCATGTAATCCCTTTCTTTACTTTTTTTTTTAACACATTGAATCTGCAACTGATGAAGCTACCACATGCCTTACTGTGGGAACAACAAGAACAACAACAACAAAAAAAGCAAAAAAAATTTGTCATTTTGGAGTGAGACAAAGCATTGCATTAAGATGCAGCTGTCTGGATGGCATGTGGAGCAATCTAGGATCTCATCCACAGAGACTACTTTACCCTTCTTGGCTTCAGAATTTTCAGACCCGAGGCTAATGGTGAAAGGAAGTTATCTGATCAGCGGCCCCTTCTTGGTAGCAAGCATTTCCCATGCCTGTGCCTGATGAGCCCTATAGGCAGCCTGTGTTTAATAGAGACTGACAATATAGATGAGTTGCTCTAATTGGGCCACAGGACTAAAGAAAGAAACCCCACATTTTAGTAGTTCACAGAGAAGTGGGGAGAGGATGTGGATTTGGTGGTTGCAACAAGAGATTCACAAAGCACAAGTAAAACAGGCATGTGTCTATGTCAAAACAGAAAAAAAGGTATCAGTCTGCCCTGGTCTCAGGTGTGGAGTCCACAGGGCACTAATGTTCTATCAGCTAATCCATTTTCCAGACTGTGACACATGGGGTTAGGTTGCCAGACTCCTAGGAGGGCCCAGCATGGACAGTACAGCACCTACACAAATGCAAATGTTAGGCTACAAATCCCATTTAAATTGACTTCCCTTAAGATGAGAGATCATTTTCCTTTAACCCTTTTCTGATTATCTATCCTCTAACCTTCACAATCTTAGATTCAACACTCTTAAAATGTTCATGATGTTCTTTATCATGCAGACAGAATTCCTCCACAAACACACATTCCCATCACCAGCTACTGTCTGCTTTCCCTGGTTATTAGCATTGTAAACTGCTTGTCTGCCTTGCACCTCTTTACAGACCTTGCTGCTGACTTTCCTACTATGACCTTGCATTCCACGATCTGGCCAAAGAAAACATCCATGGTAACTTGGGCGGGGGTGGGGGAGTGGGGGGCTGATGTCTTGTCCACAAGCCTCCTCTCTAAGACTATGAAGGTCAGAGCACCTTCAGTCTAGGACCAAGCAGGGAACACTCAGTTGCCCTCTTGGTTTGCAGCTTACAAAGTAACATGGGTGTCTCTATGTCATCTTTCTTGACTTTGGTTATTTTTAAACACCCACCCACTCATCATGGTCAAATTGGCTTGTAACTGTCTACTAGACTTGAATCTGACAGGGATAACTGCTGTTGTTAATAGGGGCCTTCATTCTGCCCATTCAATTTACCTCAGTTTGACAGCTTCACAATAACCATCTTTCTTTGAAATCAAATTGATTTAGTGAGCAGAGAATGTGGGACAACAGCCTGATTTCTCTCTTAGTCTCCAGTGGGTTATCTTGGCATAGTGTGATACTATGAAGCCAGGGAATGAACTCCCATAGGAAAAAAAGGATGGTCAGAATCCAGAATCAATTAAGAACACAATAGAACAGAAGTGTTTATAAAGAATGTGGGAACAACTTCTACAAATATGTTGACTTTGTAGAAAAAAAAAAGTATATCATCTTCTTAAAAATATTTCATCAATTATATAAGCAATGCTAGAGCAGGCTTTTCTTAATTGAGTAACTGTAGTAATAGCAAGCAGTAATTAGCCAATAACATTATTTACTATAGTTGTTCATTAAGAAAAATCAGCTTCTTAACTCCAAGTTATTCTGAGCGATTAGGGAAGAAGAAAGTACATTGGGGATTTGTGGATGGTAGAGAGGTGTGCGATACATAACTAAGTACCTGATTATTGCCACAATCTGAGAACTATTAGAATTTGCAAATTCAGGAACGAGTATTGTCAGAGTTTGAACTGTGCTTTCTCTCTTCACATATTGAAGTCCCAACCCTCAGTACTTTGACATATAATCTTGGTGGGAGATAGGTTTAAGGGCATTATGGTAGACTCTAGGACAAAGAAACAGACATGCATATGAGTAAGATGTGAAGATGCACAGAGAGAAGACATCCAGGGACAGAAGCCAAGAAGAGAGGTGTGAAACACATCCTTCCCTCACAGCCCTCATAGACAGTATATTGTATACCAGTACCTTGTCTTTTAGAATTTTAGCCTGGAAAATTGTGAGACAATATATCACTGTGGTTTTGAGCCTCCTAGCTTGTGGTCACCACATATAAATACTAGTTCCTATGTGTAGTTTCTTCCATATTACTGTGAGAATACACCATGACCAAGGCAACTTATATAATAAAGAATTTATTTGGGGTCTAAAAGTTGTATGGGGTTAGAGTCCATAATGGTGGAACAAAGACATGGTAGCAGGAATGGCTAACAGAACACATCTTCAACAACAAGCAGGAGGCAGAAAATACACTAGAAACAACAAGAACATTTTGAAACCTCAAAGCCCACTCCAATGACCCAGCTACCACAGCAAAGCCACACCTCCTAATTCTCCCCCAATAGCTACCAACTTAGAACCAAATTTAATGAGATGTCCCCCATTAGTCTCTAGAACATCAAGTCTGATGGAGGAAGGTAATTGGTTAATTATAATAAACCAACTGCTTGGCCTCATAGCTTAGAACATAGGTGGGTGGAATAAACAGAATAGGATGCTGGGTGGAAGAGGAAGTGAGGTCAGACTCTGCTCTGCTCCCGGAGAGACCCAACAGCTCTGCTCTCTGGAGCAGAGACACCAGGATGGACGGAGGCTAGAATCTTCCCGGTAAGCGCACCTTGGGGTGCTTACACAGATTATTAGAAATGGGCTAGTACAGGTGCAAGAATTAGCCTGTAAGGGCTAGAGTTCAACGGCCAAGCAGTTCTTAAATGAATACAGTTAGTGTGTTGTTATTTCGGGCATGAGCTAGCCAAGAGGCCGGGGTGTTGGGGACGCAGCCCCGCCGCTCTTATTTCGACACAAGTCAAAGCACATTGTACAACATGTGGGCAGAGGGGAGGAAGGCAAGGAAAAGGAAGGTCACAAAGAGCAACTGGAGGCCTGGAACTCAGAAAGTCCCTACCTTTTGTCACCTTTGCTAAGGAGACAACTAGCCAGCCCAATTGTAGCCCATATTTTATGATGTTCTCATTATCCCCCACCGCATTCATCCTCTTCTGTTTAGAGTCTTCTGAGAGCTGTTCTCTGCTTTCAAGATAACACCTGATTCTGTATTACCCACCCTCAGGGGAAAACAGTGTTCTCTCTGAGACTAATGGGGAGGCATCTCATTGAAACCACCATACTAGGTCCCCAAATTACATGGCTGAGGCAGTATAGTTACATCTCAAATAGCTTTTTTTCTATCTAATTTCCATTCATATATCTACCTAGAAAATAAAACATTTAGGGATAGGATATAAATGTTAAGACCAAACAGCAACTAAGTTGACATACAGAGAGTGGGGATCAATTTACTTAACTAGAAAATAACTGAAAGAAAATAACTTGAGTCATCTAAGTCTCTTGAATTTAAATCTCATCAAAATCCAAACTCAAACCCCATGCTACCCTTCATGCCTTTGAGAAGTTGTCATAGTTTAAGAGATATTATTATTTTGGTTTTAAAAGCTTCATTTATTTTGCTTTCATCTTGGCTAATATTAAAGCTGAATTTTATTCTTTGTTTCTTATGCCAAAGCCATCTAATGGCAGTTCTTTCAAGTATGTGACATTTTAAAACTTGATCATTCTTGGATCATGTGTTTTGTCCTCTGAAGAGGTTAAAGTGTCACCCTTCTAAACATTCTGGGCTAAAGATTTCATAGGTAGTGGTAAGTCACAGAGCATGAGAGACCAGAGAAGATGACATAAAGGAAAAGTTCAGCATGATGGTAATTGTGAATGTGGGACGTATGGACTTAAACTAGCTTGTGGTCTCCTCAGGACAGGTGAGAGAGAAAGGAGGGACTGTCCTGAGTTCTGCTCTTCCAATTGTTCCTTGCAATGTTTTACTCTCTCCCACTTTCCTCCCCTCTGCCCACATGTTTTCAATGCTCTTTTGTTGTGCATGCCTTTCTACTTCTAGAGCGCTGTCACCCACTCCTCAAGCTACATCTTTAGCCTACCATATTCCTATGATTTCATCTTCCAAATCTGCCTGCCACAAATGTCTCAAGCAGTTTGTATAAATGCTGGAGTTGGATATCACAAAAGTATCAATTGCCCGTTCTTCATCTAGTGGCTGGAAGAGAGTTACAACTTGTTGCCACAATCAAGCATGTTAAGAGAGGTATTACCACCTAGAGAAAATATCAAAATTCAAAAATTAAAGTATAATTTCAATATCCATTGTATATGTATGTTTGTCACAATACCGTAAAGCTGAAAATGGTTAGCTGGACCCATTGTAAGTCTAGTTCCACAGGTAACACTTTATAAAAAGCTAGCTGGAGCAGATGTGCACGGGGAGCCAAGATGTCGGGTTCCAAGTATAAGCCCGCGCCCCTGGCCACTCTCCCCCAAACCCTCGACCCAGCCGAGTATGACGTGTCTCCGGAGACCCAAAAGGCGCAGGTCGAGCGCTTGAACATAAGGGCCCGGCTTAAACGGGAATATCTGCTTCAGTACAACGACCCCAAGCGCCAAATGCACATCGAAGATCCTGCCTTGATTCGCTGGACCTATGCAAGATCAGCAAATATTTATCCTAATTTCAGACCCACCCCCAAGAACTCACTTTTCGGAGCTGTGGCGGCATTTGGGCCCCTCATCTTCTGGTATTACATTTTCAAAACAAACAGGAACAGAAAGGAAAAACTTATCCAGGAAGGAAAATTGGACCGATCTTTGAATATCACCTATTAATTTTGGCAAGGATGACACGATCCTTGAATAATTAAATAAATCTATTATCGCTGAAAAAAAAAAGCTAGCTGGAAGTAGCTAGACCCTTAGGCTTCTTTTGCCACGAGAGCATTGTGTGTTCCCTAATGGAGGATACAGAATCAAGGTGTCAACTTGGAAACAGAGAACAACACTCAACAGGTACTAACATGCTACAGCCTTGATTTTGAACAATTCAGCGTCCAGAACTATGGAAAATAGATTTCTACTCATCATAAATTACTCAAGTTTAGGGATTTTGACATAACTCAAACAGGCTAAATTATCTTTAAAATGCTGCTGTGTTCATACACTACAAAGCCAACAGACCTTGGTTTCACTTAAACTTTTTACTTTTCATTTTTTGGTCAGTCACCCAATTCCATTGATTGGAATTCAGACATATTGTAGTGGCCTCCTTATAACAAAGACCCAACCAAGAAAGAGAACTACAGGCCTATCTCACTCATGAATATCGACGCAAAAATTTTCAATAAAATACTGGCAAACCGAATACAAGAACACATTAGAAAAATTATCCATTATGATCAAGTAGGCTTCATCCCAGAGATGCAGGGCTGGTTCAACATACGCAAATCTATCAATGTAATCCACCATATAAATAAACTGAAAGAAAAAAACCATATGATCATTTTATTAGATGCTGAAAAAGCATTCGACAAAATTCAACACCTCTTTATGATAAAGGTATTGGAGAAACTAGGGATACAAGGGCCATACCTAAATATAATAAAAGCTATTTACAGCAAGCCGACAGCTAACATTAAATTAACTGGAGAAAAACTCAAAGCCATCCCACTAAAATCAGGAACAAGACAAGGATGTCCACTCTCGACATACCTCTTCAATATAGTGCTTGAAGTTCTAGCAATAGCAATAAGAAAACATAAGGGGATCAAGAGGATTCAAATTGGAAAGGAAGAAGTTAAGCTTTCGTTATTTGCAGATGATATGATAGTATACATAAGCGACCCCAAAAAAATCTACCAAAGAACTCCTACAGCTGATAAACACCTTTAGTAATGTGGCAGGATACAAGATCAACTCCAAAAAATCAGTTGCCTTCCTATACACTAAGGATAAAGAAA